>NW_027556098.1:7195866-7473366 GCF_003287225.1 Phascolarctos cinereus
ATAGTGTTTTAAAAAGGTTTGCAAAGCACTTTAATACATTATCTCACTTGATCTCCACAACAACCCTGTAAGGTTGGGCCTGCTATTATTCCAGTTTTACAGATGAAGAAAATGAGACTGATAGAAATTAAGTGACTTAGGATCACATAGTAATATCTGAAGCAGGATGTAAACACAGATCTTCTTGATACCGAGTCTAGTATACGTTTCACTCCCTAGCCCTTTCTTGGTCAGTTCCCACCAAGCTACGGTGATGAGGCTTATGGGTCAGCAGTATTTATTTATAGAAGCCTCACATCTTTTTAAGCTATAATTGGAGGAGTCACCTCCCAAATCATGGCTTAGGATATCAATGAGTTCTCTATATGAGTTATAGTATTCTGTTTTACCTTCTTATCTACAGTAGCTATTTCTCATTTGTTATAAGATCTGAAATAAAAAAAAGCATTGTATACAATTGTATAAAATATTTGTCCTCAGCTTTAATAAGTATGACTTTAAATGCCGCTATCATTGCTTCAGCAGAGTATCAACTGAGATGTGCTAAGAGCTTTGTAAACCTTAAAGCACTATATAAATGCTAGGTATTATTATTATTATTTCATCTATATCTGCAACCAAACTGATTAAAGGTTTAAAGCACATAAGGACATTATGAAGACCTTGCTTGATGAGAATCTCTGAAAAGTCTGTTGGTATAGTGGAAAGAACATCGGACTTAGATTCAGAAGGCCTGGGTTTGCAGCTGCCATTTATTGACCATGTGACCTTAGTTACAACCTTTCTGAGTCTCAGTTTCCTCACCTGTAAAATGGAAACACCAACAGAGTTGGTATGAGGAAAGTGTACTGCAAAACTTAAAAGTGCACTTAAAACGAGTCAAGAACAATGAGTTAAAAATGGCAACAACTCAAATTTACAGAGCATTTTAAGGGCTAGAAAGAAGTTTACATACTAATATAATAATTTTCATTTTATCCTCATAATAACTCTGAGAGGTAGGCACTACTATTGTTGCTATTTTACAGGTGAGGAAAATGAGGTTTAAAAATATTGTTACTTAACTGAGGTCACACAGTTAGGTTCTGTAACCTAGAAGGTTTTAAGTTTAGCATTCTGTCAGCTATTGTGTCTAATGGTAGCCATCTCTAGGGCAGGGAGTGGGGGTGGGAGGGGAAGAAAAAAAGGAAAAAAAAAGAAATTTACATGATAACTTCATATTTAAAAGGAATGGCAAGTTGTACATAAAAAATTTGCAGTTTCATGTGCAATCATCTTTTTTTTATTATACTGTGTTACAGAAATATTTGTTTTATTCCATAAATTAAAAACAAATCTATTTTTTTAAAAAGCCAAGTGCCAACTGATAGAGGTTTTGAACACTAAACGAGATTGTTCACTGGATCTGAAGGTAATGTTCAGTTCTACAAGGTATTGGCACAACAACTTGGAAAAGAAGCAGTGGATGAATTAATTATCAATGTCATTTGATCAAAAGGCTTGCTTATGGCACCTGGAAGATTAATGAAGTTCCAGGCCGAATTATAATAACTGGAATTGTGTAATAATGAAATCAACTTTCTCTAGTTTCTCACTGTGTGACTTTCTGTTCTGTCTGTGATTGGAACATGATATCAGCTTTGTTGGTACGCAGCTTAACTGAATCCTGACTTGGAACTCTTGGGACAAAGAAAGAGGCTTTTCAATGGAACAGATTTGTACTTACATTTCTCAGCCATTCTCTGGAGAAATGGAATTCTACCATATATCACAAAGGTAGACTGACAGAACTGGGAGTCCTTGTGCTCAGAACCAAACAGAGCACATTGCTTCTGTCTCAAATGAAAATAATTTCATATTCTCCCCTTTAGTGGCCCATGAGGTGTCCATAGCCACTTTGGATTCATAATCTCTTAAGAGCAACAGTGGGGTAGTGGAAGGAATTCCCAAATCAGAAGACTTAGACTTAATTTTTGATTCTTGAACATATTAGCAAGGAGACAGTCAAATCACCTTATCTTTTAGTGCCTTGGTTTCTTTTTAAGGAAAATGATGAATTTACCTAAGTGACCCCTATGTTTCTTTCCTCTCTACTGCTGATTTTTTTTAGAGTGACTCATTGAAAGATAACTTAGATTTAAGGAAGTATAAGGAATACAGTGAGTATATGTTAACCAATCAGCCAATAATCATTTATTAAGCACTTATTATGTGCCACATACTGTGCAAAATGCTTTTGATATAAAGAAAGGCAAAAAAATTAGTCCTTACCCTCCAGGAACTTACATTCGAATAGGGAAAACAACATGTAAATAACTAGGTACATACAAGATACATTCAAAGAAGAGAGAAGGCAGTCTGAGAAGGGAAGGCGTCAACATCTGAAGGGGCTAGAAAGGATTCTTTTTGGAGGTGAAACTTAAGCTGCGTCTTGAAGGAAGCCAGGACGAAGGTGAGGGAGCAGGGCATTCCCAGGATGCTGAATAGTCTGTGCAATGGTGCAGAGGAGGGTGATGGATTGCCCTGTTCGAGAAATTGCATGTTACAGCATTTTGATGGTGGGTTGTTGTCGTCCTTGGCTATCGAAGGGAACCAAAATGACATTACTATGCTAGAGTCAAGTTACAGTGTGCCTGACTGTGGCTGATCAGACCCATACGAGCTCAGAGTGCTTCCACAGGTTGGGCACAAATAGTCCGTGTGAATATTTGGGGTGGATTCTCTAAATTTGTGCATCTTGCATTTCTTTTGAGCTACTTCAATTCTGCTTTGTTCATAGAGCACAACACCACCTCTGATGAGGACACACCATGCTGGGCATTCCTGTGCCAGTGTCTCCCATGTCTCACAATTGATTCCAAAGTCCTTCAGAGAGACTGTGAAGAGAGTAAAGTTTAAGAGACTGGAAAGGTAGGAAGGGGTTGGGTTATGAGGAGCTTTAAAGATCAAACCAGGATTCGTATTTGGTCCTGGAGATAACATAGAGCCACTAGAGCTCATTGAACATGTGGGTGACATATATCTAAGCTTCACAAAAATCTTTTTTGTTGTGGCAGGAAGGTGGCACAGTGGGTAGAGCACCAGCCCTGGATTCAGGAGGACCTGAGTTCAAATCTGGCTTCAGACACATAACACTTACTAGCTGTGTGACCCTGGGCAAGTCACTTAACCCCACTGCCTAACCAAAAAGAAAAAGATCGCCTTTGTTAATATGTGCCAGTTTGACCTCTGCTTAGTACAATGCTTGGCAAATAATAGAAACTTAAAACCTATTTGTTGAGGTTCATTTAGGTAGCTGTTGAAATAGTCCATGGGAGAAGTGATAATGACCTGAACTATGGTATTGGTTAACAGAAGTAATGAAATAGAAGGGGCTGGTGCAAGAGATATTTCAGAGATAGAATTAACAGCACTTCCCAAGTAATTTCACATGGGAGGTGAAAGAGAGAAGTCACTGATGTCACTGAGGTTTTGAGTGTGGGTGAGTGGTTTGATGATGGTGACATTAGCAATAGAAATAGAGAAGTTTGGAGAAGGTCCAAGTTTTGGAGTGGAGTCAAGTTTGGGGTTTGTGGGAGAATGAAGATGATGAGTCCAGTTTTAAACATGTTGAATATCAGGTGATGTTGTGACAATCCAGAGAAGATATCCACCAGGCAGTTAGAAATTTCACACTGGAACTCTGGGGAGAAGTTGGGAGTGAATCTCCACTAGTTTCTTCTTATCTGTCTTCTAAATCCTAGAGAAACCTTCCCTGGGACCATAAGCCTCTTCTTAAGCTGCAGGACTATCTCTTTCTATCCTTTCTTTTCTCAACTTCTTGAAAGGATGTTGTCTTTCAAGTAGACCTAACCAACTTCCTCACTACATATTCATTTCTTAACAATTTGCAATCTGCCTTCCATTGGGTTTGAGTGAGAGCTCATCCATTATTAGCCTTGTGACCTTGGGCAGGTCACTTTTTTCTCTGTGAATCAATTTCCCCATCTTTCAAATGATGGGGTTGGACTAGATAAATCTAAAGTCACTTCCCCTTTTTATAATTCTATGATTGATGATTTGAATTGGCTGAACGGAGAAAGTCCCAGAAGGCATACCTAGAAGCCTAGTAGGGATAAGACTATGATCCCAGGGTGAGTTTTAGCTGTGGTAATATTCTTATATTCTGATGTCTACATTGACAATTCCATCAATCATGATGCCTGTCCTGGGAATTCAGGAGAATACAAAAATTAGCTAAGCTCCATGATATTTTTCACTCTGCTGCCAATGACTTTTCCTGGCTTCTGACTATATTCTGGACTCCTTTAATTTATTATATCAATTTCTCATTGTGGAAATATTTGTTTACTCTAAATTTCTAGTCTTTCTTTTTTCTCAACAAATGGTCCTGAATATCTGCTATGCCTGTAAGATGTAGTAACACCTCTCCAACTTTTCATTCATTCATCCTGTTACTAGGACTGTACACCAAGGGAGTTATTGATCCTTAAGAAAATACATCTATACAAAAATATTCCTAGCAGCACTGTTTGTAATTGAAAAAAAAAAAAAAAGGAAACAACTGGTATGTCCAACAACTGATGAATAGTTAAACAAAATGGGAAGTATTGTTCAGTTGTGTCTGACTCTTGGTGTCCCCATTTGGGGTTTTCTTGGCAAAGATACTGGAGTGGTTTCCCATTTCCTTCTCTGGCTTATTTTACAGATGAAGAAACTGAGGTAAAAAGTGACTTGCCCAGGGTCACACAGTTAGTATCTGAGGCTGGATTTGAACTCAAGAAGATGAGTCTTCCTGACTCCAGGCCTAGCACTCTAATCACCGTGCCACTTAGATGCTCTTTATTATTAGTCCCATTTTAGAGTTGAGGGAATTGAGGCAGACAAAGGTTAAATGACTTGCCTGGGGTCACACAGCTACAAGGGTCAGAGGTTGGATTTGAGCCCAGGTCTTCCTGACTCCAAGTCCATCCACTGTACCGTCTATGATTCTATATGTACAATGCCAGGCTTCTTCTGACTCAAAGGCCTGTGCTCTTTCTAATAGATCACAAACAGCAGTTTGAATGACCTTTCAAAAGTGAAGAGGGACAAAGATTTTGCTGGCTAAACTGGAAACACCCAGGCCATTCCTCTGGGAGCAGCCACAGAGAACGTTTAATTCCTATGAGATGAGAATGCTTTGGCCGTGTAGAGAAGAGGAAGGAGGCACAGATAACATATAGCCAATTTCTAGTTCTACACCTGGAATGACAAAGATGGCATGAAAGGTCACTAAGATTGGATCTGCTCTTGCCGTATGAAGAAAATTGAAAGAATTGGCAACTTCTTTCCCTGGAGAAGAAGGCCTGTAGGTGGAGCATGATCTCTGAGTATCTATTTGAAAGGCTGTCCCAAGAAAGAGAGATATTACAGCTGTTCTGCTTTGGCCCTAGAGGGGCAATTCCGAGCAACGGATGGAAGCTGCAAAGTGGAGACTTTAGGCTTCATGTCAGAAAAGACTTCCCACCAAAAGCACTCTCCCCTAAGGGGAAAGGTCCATTTGGGAAAATGGCCAGCTCTCTTTCCCTGGCAGTCTTTGAGCAAAGGATGGCTGGCCACTTGCTGGGGAAATGGTACAGGGGATTCCTTCTCAGGCATGGGTTGGGCTCAGTGGGTACTGAGGTTCTTTCTCCCTCTTAAGTTTTATGGTTCTCCAGTTTTCCTCTTCCTCTTATACTGAAAAACGTGCATGTTCCAAAGCCTTCATTATAGAGGACGAGGGAGTGGTGGATACCAGAAATTGTCATTTCTTTCTAATGGAATTGTGCCATTATGTATGTTTCCAAAGAACTGATTCCAGAAATAATGGCCGTAGGCCAAACCACAAGTTTCCTACATTTTTTACCATTACTGAGGGGAGACAGCATGGTGCCATTAAAAAGAATATTGTCAACAGAGTCAGGAAACGTGGGTTTGAATTTTGCTTACCATGCTTACTATGTGATGAGCCAATCACAGTCTCTCAGAGCCTCAGTTTCCTTATGTGTAAAATGTGGATAGAATAATAATACTTTTACTACCTGTCTCACAGGGTTTCTGTGAAGACAAATACTTTGCAAAGTATCATTTTTTTTAGGCAGTTAGGGTTAAGTGACTTGCCCAGAGTCACACAGCTAGTAAGAGTCAAGTGTTTGGTCCGAGGCCAGATTTGAACTCAGGTCCTCCTGACTTCGGGGCTGGTGCTCTGTACACTGTACCACCTAGCTGCCCAGCGAAGTACCATTTAGAATGCTATATAGGCAGCTTGATGGCACATGAGATAGGGGGAGAGTTAGGAAGACCAGAGTTCAAATCTGGCCTAAGATAGAACTTAACAGCTATGTGACCTTGGTCAAATCACTTACCCAGTGTCTGCCTCAGTTTCTTTATCTTTAAAAGGGGGACTATATAGCACCTATTCTTCATAGGGTTGTTGTGAGAATAAAATGAAATAATGTTCCTGATTCCTTTCATTTATTATATGAAATTTCTACTTGCAAAAATGTTTGCTTTAAATTTCAAGTCTTTCTTTTTTCTTCAACAAATAATCCTGAATATCTACTCTACCTGTCAGACATGTACAGACTCCCCAAGTTTTCATTCATGCATGCATTCTGCACTAAGGTTATTGATCCAAAAGAAAATATATCTGTACAAAAATCTTGCTTTGCATACCTTAACATGCTATATATGTCCTAGATATTATATAAATGTAAGCTGTTTTTATGTTCTTAAGGTTGGGGAAATTAGATTGAAGCTAAGACACTGATGGGAAAGGAATGCTAGGAAAGAGAAGGATAAGAGAAATTATTTCCGACTCCCCATTACATTGATTGCTTCTGTTTCCCAGGTATCTCAACATCACCATCATGATGCCACTCATTTCATTACTTAACTGCATGCATGTGTATTCCCTCCAAGCCTTTCTGCATTGGAGGGTAAGTGGTACCTACTGCAGTGCAGTGGATGGTGAGGGGGCCTCCCTGCCCTGTCCAGCCAAGAACGGAATCATTGAAGTCTGGAGAGGCAGCTCCCTGAGTCATTCACAGAAGCCCAGTGTCCAGTCCTTATCTTGGCATACTGTTGTGAATGATTGAGATAGCTAAAAAAATTGTTTACTTGCTTTCCCCTTCTGGTACAATACAATTGGTTTGGGGAACAGGGAGAGATGAAACTCCTAAGCTTCCATCTTCCCTGGCAAGTTAAGTTGACACAAGGTGGTTTATTTGAGGCCATTGGTGTTGAGTACGTTGATGCTGTATGCTGATGGTATATTATTTTTGATAGAAAAATAGGTTAGGAACACTTAACAACGACAACAACAATAACAAGCATTTATATAGCCCTTTAAAGTTTGCAAAGCATTTCAAAAATATGATCTAATTGGATCTTCATATTAATCCTGGGAGGTATTATTATTTCCATTTTATAAATGAAGAAACTGAGGCAGACAGAGCTTAAGTGACTTGCCCAGAGTAATGTAGCTAGAAAGTATCTGAGGCCAGATTTGAACTCAAGGTCTTCCTGACTCCAGGTCTGGTGATCTCTCCATTGTGCCATCTAAGCACTTCTAAAGGACAGAGATTGGACCTATGATTTCATTAAGATGGGGAATTTTCAGATGAAGAAACTCTCTCAATTAGTGCAGGGCCTCATCTTCTCTTCAATTCATGGTTTTGGTTAAGTGGCTTGCCCAGTCACTTATGTCAAAGGCAGGACTTGAATCCAGGTCTTACTGGCTCTGAGGCCAGCTTTCTATCCACTGCAGCACACTTCCTCTATTTTTGAAGGCTGTTCTTGCTCTTTGCTATGATATGAAGCCTAAGTGATTCCAGGGGACCTCTGAAAATATTATTACTTGTAGGAGGGGCAACTGCTATGGCTAAGAGGAGAGGCTGGTTCTATCTTCTCTCTCTCTCTCTCTCTCTCTCTCTCTCTCTCTCTCTCTCTCTCTCTCTCTCTCTCGGTTAGGCAATGGGATTAAGTGACTTGGCCAAGGTCACAGAGCTAGTAAGTGTTATGTGTCTGAGGCTGGATTTGAACTCAGGTCCTCCTGACTTCAGGGCTGGTAGCCTATCCACTGAGCCACCTAGCTGCCCTGGTTCTATCTTCTCTTGAGCATTATCTTCCTGCCGCTCTTCTCAGTTGGACTGTGTTAGAGTTAGTTAGAAAGGTGAGGGTGTTTATGAGTATTCTTTCTGTTCTGTAGCCCCTTACACCACTTGAGGTCTCCACCTTTACTTCTGCTTCTTAGTTAAGATCTCTCACTGCCTCTGGGGTCATCTCCAGTTGTCCTTATCTATATCCCTCTGCTGGACCCGATGGCTCTAGAGGAGAAAGCGAGGCTGGCAACTTTACATGGCCTTCCCTCACTTAAATCCAATTCACTTGTATGTCATGGCATCACCTCCATGATGTCATGGTCCTTTCCGAGAACAGAGGACAAACTAAAACCATCTCTGTCTCCTAGGTCATCCTGTCTGCCTACCATCTTTCCTTGGCTTTGAGATATCTGGACTTATGCTGTTCCCTCCTTTCATTATCATTTTCTAACCCCCATTTAGTCTGATTGCTTCTGTCTCCCAGGTATCATGCTACCTACTTCATTAATTAAACAATGAGGCATTGTGATGCAATAGCACCTCCTAGGTGGGATGGTGACCGAGAGTCTGCAAGACCTGAGTCTGAGTCATACTTACTAGCTACTTACTAGCTGTATGACCCTGGGCAAGTCACTTATCCTGTCTGTTGTTCAGTTTCCTCCTCTGTAAAGTTGGGATAATAATAATGATAATCCTGCATCTATCAGGATTGCTGTGAGGATCAATTGAGATAATATATGGAAAGTGCTTTGTAAACCTTAAAGTGCTATATAAATGTCAGCTATTATTATTATTGAAGACCTTAGACAAGGGTGAGTCTGGTTAAGTCTTACCTTTGCCACATGTTAGCTGGGTAAGTATGGACAAGTCTCTTAACACCACCAAGCCTGAAAAGGGGGATAATAAAACCTGTACCTCCTTTTAAGGATTGTTGAGGCTCAAATGAGGTGGGATTTGTAAATCCTTTTGCAAACTTCAAAGCCTCTAGAAAAGTTCTTTATTATTATTATTATTAAGCTTTGAATGCCTCAGGAGCCTATTGTCACTCTGCTGATGTCAGTCCCAAACCCTACAGCTTTAATAGATAGTCTTTATTGACTAGGGGCAATGGAGAGAGTGCCAGGCCTGGAGTCAGGATGATCTGAGTTCAAATGTGGCCTCAGGCATTTACTAGCTGTGTGGCCCTGGGCAAGTCACTTAATCCTATTTGCCTCAATTTCCTCATTTGTAAAATAAGCTGGAGAAGGAAATGGCAAACCACTCCAGTATGTTGCCAACAAAACCCCCAGTGAGGTCACGAAGAGTCAGACATGACTGAATGAACAGCAACTTCATGAGATGGGATTGAAAATAGTCATTATTCAGTAACCAATCAACTGGGTGTGTGTGTGTGTGTGTGTGTGTGTGTGTAGTTGGTTCCTGGCCCAAGCTTCAACCCTTTCCACTTTGGTGGTGGTGGTAGAAGTGGTTGTGGTGGTAGGAGTACTATGAGTAAAAATAACAACCATAATAATAATAATAACCAGCATTTATATAATGCTTTAAGGTTTGCAAAGAACTTTACAAGTATAATCTCATTTTATCCTTGCACTGACCCTATTGTTTTATCCCCATTATACTGATTAGGAAACTGAGGCAGACAGAGGTTAAATGACTTGCCCAGAGTCATATAGCTTGTAAATGTCTGAGGAAGGATTTGAATTCAAGTCTTCCTGACTCCAAATGTGGTGTTCTATCTACTGTATTACCTGGCTGTCTTTACATACTGCCTTAAGGCTGACAAAGTGCTCTTCCCAATAATAAGCCTTCGGAGTGTATGGTAGGACCTGCTTGAGACTGTGATTGGCTAACATCTTTAAGAACTTTGTATCCTAAAAAAAAGAAAAAAAAAGAACTTTGTGTCTGCCATATGTACAAAATATTCAGAGTATCTCTTTTTGGAGTGGCCAAGAATTGGAAACTAAGGTGGAGAGAGGTGGTGCCCATCAATTGGATAATAACTGAACAAGTTATGGAACACTATTGCGATATAAAAAATGAAGAAAGATGCAGTTTCAAAGACACTTGGAAAGACTTGTATGAACTAATGCAAAGAATGAAGTGAATGGAACCAGAAGAACAATTTAACATCATCTTAGTGAAATCGAACAATTTTGACAGACAACAACTCTGATCAATTCAATGATTGATAATGATTTTAGAGAACCAAAAATGAAAAATGCTGACAACTTCCTGCCAGAGAGGTAAAGGCTTAATATGCAGAATAAGACATACATTTTAGGATATGGCCAAGATGGAACTTAATTTTGATTAAAAATGCTGTTTTTCTTGTTTTGGGGAGGAGGAAGGAAGGAAGGTAGAAGGCAGAAAAATGCTTGATAATTGACAGAAAACCCTCAGTGTCACTTCTGAGGCAATGGTTGTTCATGGCTTACAAAATATTCTCCCAAACATTATTGAGTGTTTGAAAATGTTTGAATACTGTCAACAACTCTTTCAGATAGGCAGAGAGGTATTATTATCCCCATTTAAAAGATGAGGAAATTTAGACTTAGAGAGGTTTCATGGATTACCCAAGGTCATGTGGAATGTTAAGTGATGGAGCCTAAGCTAGGGAGTCCCACTTTTTGATTCTGAGTTGTTTTTCAGTCATTTGAGACATTTCCAAGTCTTCATGACCCCATTTGAGATTTTCTTGGCAATGATACTGGAGTAGTTTGCCATTTCCTTCTCCAGCTCATTTTATAGATGAGAAACTGATTCAAACAGGGTTAAGTGACTTGCCCAGAGTCACCTAGATAGTAAGTATCTGAGGCCAAATTTGAACTCAGCTCCTCCTGACTCTAGGCTTGGCACTCCATCCACTGAGCCACCTAGCTGCCCCTTTGATTTTGAGACGCATATATTTTAGGGAAGAAGGTGCTCATCGAAATCTAGAATCAACACTGGGCTCCTGATGACAAGATAGTCAGTGGAGATGGAGAATTAAATCACATAACTTTAAATAGAAACAAATAGACTTGAGATGCCTCACAAACAACTTAACTTTGAATCATTTGCCAACATTATGGGAGTATACTATGATATGATCTAAGATAATAATAGTTTACACTAGTATGGTGCTTACAAAACATATTCACACATGAACTATTTCATTTTTATCATCAAAAATAACTCTGTGAAGTATGTACTGAAAGTATAATTATCCTTATTTTAAATTGAGGAAATTGGGGCTCTGAGAGGTCAAATGTCTTGGTCAAGTTCAATATTTTCCCCCTCTTTAGTACTGGCCATTGGGTAGTTAAGGCAAAAGACAGAGGTGCTCATGTATTACAGGGCTATTAAGCAGAAATACATGTAGTAGTTTTGGCCTAAATGGAACTCCAGAAATAGTCATGGGTCATGTAAAATTATAAATAAGTGATGGTAACTTCCAGGAATAAAGCTGTCTCCCAAATGTATCAATATCCACAAATGCCTCAGTGTGATTACTTTCATGCCCAGTGTGTCTGTTGGAAGCCAGCTTGAAGGTACAAATTTCTTAGAAATATTGAACAGAAATACCAGTTTGGTGCCTGAAGGGGCCAGCTATTCAGACTTTATGGGGTTAAGAATGGCCATCTCAGGGGCATCTCCCTCATGGAATCTCACTTCTCTGCTCCATCTGCTTCCCCTCCACTTGAATTCAATACCACAAGTATTTGCTGTGCAGCTACTCTGCCCTCAGTCTGGAGTGGTGTAAGGTGGTGGGTGGACACAAAGTTGGAGTTCCAGATCTACCATTTACTAGGTAAATTTATCCAATACTAAATGTATGACTTTGGGCAAAGCCTTTAATCCCTTTAAGGCTTAGGCGGGGTATGTACTTGTAAAATGGGTATGGCGTTCTCTACCTCATAGAGTTGCTGTGAAGAAAGCATTTTATGAATCTTAAACTCAAATGGATTTCTGATCTCATCAATTCCTTCCAATGATGCAAATCAAAATTCATCTATCCTTGTTCTTTATGATCAATACTTTATCATGTTCTCCCAAAAGTTCACCCCAGGGAGGTGACTCAATGTGTGGAGTGTGTTTCTTTCTCTGTTGGGAGATGATGTTGATCAAAGAAGGTTCCAGGAGCACTCTGGCTGTCCACCCCTCATCCTTCACTATTGCCACATGACCAGTTCATTTTCTCTTTCTGTCATACAGTTCCTTGAAGATACCATTTACTTTTTTTCTTCTTTGGAGATCCTCGCATCCTACTCACATCCACGATGTACCTCTACATGTACCTACTTTCTGTGATGCTCATCTATAGTTTTGATACAGAAGTGTTCCGTGTGTTGCTGCTACATAGCCACTGGGGTAAAAGGTTGGTATTGAAAAGATAGGCAACCCGCTAAACTTTAGAGGGCTATAAAAATTAAAGTATTTAAGACATAATTCCTCCCCCAAACAAGAGCATACAATCTCTCAACAAGACATACATATGTAAAACAACAATTTAAGGCAGTATGTGATTAAGTGTCAAAATGAGCAATGTTCTTATTCAGTCATGTCTGACACTTTGTGACGCCATTTGAGGTTTCCTTGGTAAAGATACTTGAGTGATTTGCCATTTCCTTCTCCAGCTTATTTTACAGATGAGAAAATGAAACAAACGGCATTAAGTGACTTGACCAGGATCACACAGCTAGTAAGTGTCTGAGGCTGGATTTGAACTCATGAAGATGGGTCTTCCTGATTCCAAGCCCAATGCTCTATCCACTGTGCCGCATAGCTGCCCCTAAAATGAGTGATAGATTGATAATAGTGTAGAGAACAGAAAGATGTATCTAGATTGTGATAATTAGGAAAGAGTTCCCAGCGAATCATGAGGCTATTATGTTGAGGGTAGGAGGAGCGGGGATGTGAGTATGAATGCGGCATTAAGCAACTGGAAGAGAGTGATAATTAGCCAGTACCTTACCAAGTCTAAAAATGCAACTAGCCCCTTTTCCCTCTCCACCCTTTTGAATACACTATCCCATTGTTTGGACCTGCTCTCATTACTTGTTTGATTTCTGTGTGCTTTGGTGGTGACTCAGTCAACTGCTCATATGAGATAACATATGCTTTGTAAACCTTAAAACCCTATAGAGATGCTGGCTATTAGTATTACCTCTTATTGTCTTTGAGTATGTGCAGCCATTATAGATTGTGAGCTGATTGAGAAGGGCTTGTCTCCCGTATCCCATGTGCAAACAGGCTTGTGATAATAAAGAAAGAGAGTTAGATCTGTAGGATATCTGTGAATAACTACCTAATCTCTTCTTGGGCAGCTAGGTGGCACAGAGGGGGAACCCTACAAAGAGCTACAGAAAAGATAGCAATCTAGCACAATCCTGAGGAGTTAGCAGATGCCTTGATTTACTGGTATGGGAAGAAAGTGATTCACAGAGACATTAAGCCTGGGAATTTTCTGGGGCCAGAAAAGACTATCTTCTGCAGTTATTTAATCTTCCAATCTGCAAGCAGTCAGGCGCTGTGCTAAGTCACAGGGATGCAAATAAAAAGCAAAACCAGTCCCTGACCTGAAGGAGCTTACATTCTAATAAGGGAAAATGTATGTATGTAAGTAGGTAAATATAAGATACACACAAAGTGCATAGAAGGTAACTTGAGAGGTGAAGTCACTAGTAGGTAGAGGTATAGACAAAAACTCCCTACAGAAGGCATTTGTGCTGAGTCTTAAAGAAAGCCACATATTCTTAAAAGCAGAGGTGAGGATGATATGAATTCCAGGCATAGGGGACAGCCCTATGGAGTGCTGTGTGGGAGGAACTGAAATGAGGTCAGTCTGGTTAGATCTTAGAACTTGTGGAGGAGAAGCTTAGGTAGGAAGACTGGAAAGACAGGATGAGGCCAGGTTATAAAGAGCTTTAGTGCCAACAGGAGACATATTTGATCCTGGAGATAATAGGAAGTCACTGGAGTTTATTAGAGGGAGAGGGATGGACATAAGCTTTAGGAGAATCTCTTTGACACTGTTTGGGTGACAGGTCACAGTGAGGAGACTTGAGGCAGAGAGATCAATTAGGAGGTGGGTAAAAAGTGATGAGGGGCTGAATTAGGGTAGTTGCTGTGGGAGAAGAGAGGAGACTATAGGAGAGATGTAGAGACAGAAAAAAATTTGGCAACTGAACTAACGCTTAATCTAATTGCCTTTCTTCCTGTTTTTCTAACGTTACAAAGTGGAGAGATTGGGTTGCCAGAATCCTTTGGTCAGACAAAATTACTCATTTGGCTTCAGCAGAACATGCATGATAAATTGTATTTCCATTGCATGTACATTTTGGATAAAAAGCAACAGACATGACCACTTGGGGTGAGGTTAGGAAGTGCAGAGGTGGTTCCTGTATTGAAAGGGAATGTTTGCCCATTTAAAAAAAAAACAACCTTTTGCAGGTGTGTTCACTTTCTCTGGTGTAGCTTTGCAGAATGTGCGGGATTACACAGGGTAATGGTTTCGATGAGAGAAATGCTAAGTTTTTGGTTGCTTTCTAGTTCTCATACAGTGACTCACTTGGGTGGAAACCTTGGGAGGAAATGTAAACGTTTTTCTTTGATGTTGTCTGGGTGCTGGTGTTGGGTGGACTGATCCATTTACATGAGCAATGGATCTTGGTCTCAGTGACCAGCAGTTTTCTGGTCATTTATTTATCTCACACTATCACTTCGTTTACATAAAGGTCATGTGGCTAGAAGAGTCAATGGCTACTTAACTGGTCCCTCCTTGCAAACTGGGAAATATATTGAAGGGACCAGACTCAGGCAGGCTGAGTTCTAATCCCTTTAAGACCCATGTTAAAATGTAACTCTTCTTTTTGGCTTTTGGCTATCAGTTTCTTCTTCTGTAAATCCAAATAATCCCAGACCACCATATTTCCTTTAAAATATAAAATAAAACAAACACAAGAAAGTCTTTTAATTCAGATTTATTGATAATAGCATTTCAGAAGGCAAGAGAATATTAAAATAAAATATGAGTTGTTCATACATTATTATAACTCGCATTTGTGTAGGCTTTACAATTAACAAAACTTTCCCTTTGAATCCCTCAAACCATTTAACAATTGTTGAATGATTGTTAAATAATTGTTAAATGAATGAATGAACAATGAAGGGCACTCCTTTGTTCTTTATTCATAATTGTGATCTGGATTTGTCTGGGCATGCCCAGTTCTCCTAACTGGGAGATGCCCTTGAGGGACCTTGGGAGCATGTCCTGATTGCTCAGCCTGCCTCCCCTACCAAATGGCTGACTATGTCTTTAACCTGGAGAGCCCGAACTGGTAGATATTTTTCACAATTCTCTTTCTGCTTCACTCTTTCATCCGTTCTATCTTCATGTGTGTTCCTATCTGCTGAGCATTCATTCACAGCCTGATGGAAATTGAACTAAGCTATCATTCTAATCCTGGTCCCCTCCCCAGAGACCGAGGTGGTACAAGGGGGCGGGAGGATTATGTCTCTCACCAGTTGGTGGAATAAATTTATACATTTGTGATTATACTTTTGGAAGTAAATCTTTCTGTGTAAAAGCTAATCTGACTGTTATACCGAGAAATGAGCGAGTTGACGACCCAAGCTAATTTTAAATTGTGGACTTTATTAGCTATTAGCGCGCGGCTGCCAGGGATATTCACATCCAAATCAAGCAGCCCCCATCAGGGGTTGAGCTAGGGTTTATATAGGGAGTATACAGGACAGGGAGGGGGATGGATCTTTGAAGTCTGGCTGGTCAAGGACACCCTTCTCCCTCTGTGTAGATATGATAATGCTCTGCAAACTTTCCTGAGCAGCCAGATAAGGGTCTTGCTAAGGAATTTGGAGTTTTCCAGAGATATGATCTGAGGGCTAGGACCTGAGCAGCCAGATAAGGATCTTGCTGAGGCCCATGCATGAATACTGCTAGGCACAGCGTCCTTGGGCTGGGGAGTGGTTGTTAGAGATAGTGTTTCTGAGACTAGGGAGGCATTTTGGGGCAAAAGTATAAGCACAAGCACCCGAGCACCCCATCATTACAGGTCAGGGATCACACAAACCAGACCAGGTGTCCTGGTTTCTGGTATAAACATAATTATCTAAAGCCATTGTATTGCAAGCTTTCTTATCCATTTGCTTTGGAGGTATGGGCTGTGCTTAAGCCATGCAGGAGTACATTTCACTATTGTTTAGATTTAGGAGGAAAGAGGTCTGGGGCAAGATTAAGCAGCAACTTCTGCTTTCCATTGCCTAAAGGGCCCTACTACCTAAATGGTAAAATAATGTTCTGCATTACATGACTATTAGCGGCTAAATGGAATTGGGATACAGTGGGCCACCCTTTACAACTGGGGGAAGAACATCAGTGTGGGCTAAAGCCATTTTGCAAGAAGCCTTCATCCACACAATACTCTCATGGGTAAATGAGAACTTGAAGGGAGGAGTGAAATGTGATCTACCTGGCTTTTCAGGCAGTCAGTGTTACACAATCATTTGTTAGGTGACTATTGACTATTGTATGGATAGCACTGTGGTAGTCATGGGGTGGGGGAGGAATAGGAAAGATAAAATCCCGTTCTGGAGAAATCTGTAATCACTGTGATGAAGGTATAGTAAGTATCTGTAATGACTTGTCCAGTGTTACAGGGCTGATAAGCATCAGAGTCAAAATTTGAACCCAAGGCTTGTTCTTTTTTTTTTGGTACCAAACCACTCTGTCAGGCCCCCCCCCCCTCCGCCAATTGCTGGAAGTGTGTTGATTTTGTCTCTGTATCTCCCAGTACCTTATAATAAACTATGCCATACTTAGAAAAGGTGCTTAAGAAACATTTGTTAAATCTTTCTTTCTTTCTTTCTTTCTTTCTTTCTTTCTTTCTTTCTTTCTTTCTTTCTTTCTTTCTTTCTTTCTTTCTCTCTCTCTCTCTCTCTCTCTCTCTCTCTCTTTCTCTCTTTCTCTCTCTCTCTCTCTCTCTCTCCTTCCTTCCTTCCTTCCTTCCTTCCTTCCTTCCTTCCTTCCTTCCTTCCTTCCTTCCTTCCTTCCTTCTCTCCCTCCTTCCCTTCCTTCCTTTCTTTTTTTCATGAACATCACACCTTCATCTTGTCTTGTAGATAGTTTGAGTTTCTGTGCCAAAAAAAAAAATTCACTTCTGCAGTGACCAGGTATCTATGAATAAATCACTCTGAGGATAGACAGGCTAGTCCTCTAAAAACATTGTCTGCTTGGGGACCAGAGCAACCTGTCTTGGTGTAGCTTTTGGGATGCCACATCATCAATGCCACACCAAAATGAGGCACCTGAAAAAGATTTTAATGGAATTACTTATTTTAAATGGAATTTTTTTGATAATTAATTAAATTATTTTTTGTTTTCAACATTCACTTCTGTAAGATTTTGAATTCTAAATTTCCCCCAGTGTCCCAAGAAGACATACAATCTGATATAGGCTCTGCATATACATTCATGTTAAGCATATTTTCCCATTAGTCATGATTTAGAGAACAACTACAATTAATGGGAGGAACCATGAGATTGAAGCAATAAAACAAAACAACAAAGGAAAAGGAGAGCAAATAGTATGCTTTCATCTGCATTCAGACTCCATAGTTCTTTCTCTGGGTGTGGATAACAATTTCTATCATCAGTCTTTTGGAGTTGTCTTAGAGCCTTGCATTGCTGCGAAGAGCCAAGTCTATCAAAGTTAGTCATCCCCATAATGTGGCTGTACTGTGTACAATGTTCTCCTGGTTCTGCTCATTTCACTCTGCATCAGTTCATGTAAGTCTTTCCAGGTTTTTCTAAAGTCTGCCTGCTCATCATTTCTTACAGCACAATAATATTCCATTGCATTCATATACCACAACTTGTTCAACCATTCTCCAATTGATGGGCATCTCTTCAATTTCCAATTTTTTGCCACCACAAAAAGAGCTGCTATAAATAGTTTTGTACAGGTTTTCCCCATTTTTATGATCTCTTTGGGACATAGACCTAGGAGTGGTATTTCTGGGTCAAAGGGTATGCACAGTTTTATAGCATAGTTTTATAGCATGGTTCCAAGTTGTTCTCCAAAATGGTTGGATCATTTCACAACTCACCAACAATGTATTAGTGTTCCAATTTTCCCACAACTTCTCCAACATGTATCATTTTCCTATTTTGTCATGTTGGCCAATCTGATAGGTCTGATGTGGTACCTCAGAGTTGTTTTGATTTGCATTTCTCTAATCAATAGTTATTTAGAACATTTTTTCATATGACTTTAGATAGCTTTAGTTTCTTCCTCTGAAAACTGCCTGTTCACATTCTTTGACCATTTATCAATTGGGAAATGATTTGTACTCATAAACTTGACTCAGTTCTCTATATATTTTAGAAATGAGATCTTTATCAGAGACACTGGTGGTAAAATAAACTGAAAATTTATTTGATCAGTTTATTGTTACTAGAGAGGCATCTTGTAGTAATGGGTAGAATTGGCCTTGAAGTGAGGAGTCACTGGGATTAAGTTCTGCCTCTGAAACGTATTGGCTGTGTGGCCCTTGGTAAGTCACTTAACTTCTCAATCCTCTAGGAAACTCTCAGACTAAGTAGCAGAGAAGGTACCAAACTTCATGGTTGGTGGGAATCCTCTCACCAGGAGTCATATAATAACTCTAGTTCATATTCAGTCAGTTAATCAATAAACATTTATTAAATGATTACTGTGTGCCAGGCACTGTGCTAAGCATTGGAAATACAAAGAAAGGCAAAAATAGTCTCCTCCCTCAATGAGCTTACAATCTAACGGTAGGAGACAACATACAAAAAGAAGCAGAAAATCAGGAGGAAGAGGGGAAAAAGTTGGTGTGGGAATGGCAGAGGGGTCCAGAGGAGTACAGAGATGGCTGATCTGGGCTCCCTTCTTAGATGGCTGTTCAGAGAGGAGAGGATTCTGCCCTCCAATCAGAGGCAGGGAATGGCCCCAGGGGCCCTAATGTTACTAGCATTATGTTTTGAAATCTCAACTTCTATATTAATAGAAGATGGATTTCCTGCCCATGTCTTGCCAAAATAACTAGGAAAAGAAAATATCATTAGAAAAAGTGACTAGTTTAGAGATCCCAACTAGTGAAAGTGCTATTCCTTGGTTGTATGTTGTAATTAAAAAAAACCCCCAAAACACAAACCTACCTGCTAGATGAAAGTTCATCTGTACATGTAGCAATAGTGACATCTGATGGCTAGTAATGGATTTACTTTTACTTTGGAAGACGACAAAGTTCTTTTTGCTAAAATAAAACCATGCTAGCTATTCGTTTTTATAAAAAAAGTTATGTAGTTACCCTATTCTTAAAGTAGTAACTGAGGAGTTTTTTAGGGGAGAGGGTGCAGGAGGCTTTATTTATTACCAGTTCCAACAAAAGGATTCAATGAATGAACTAATAAAAACAAACAGTTCTCTGGAATATAGGGGCTAGATGATACTGTGAATTACTTCATTGTTGGAAGGTGGAAGGACAAATGGCATTGCTTCTGAAGGTGCCAAGAACTACTCACCAACCAAGTTCTCTCTCACTGAAGAAAGAAGAAATAGGCTGGGTGGTGGTGACAGTGTTTGTGAATAGTAAACATGATTTAAGAAAAAGAAAATAAAGATGAGAGTTTAAATGAAACATTCAAAAACACACAGAAGAGAGCAGAAGGAAATTCGGGAGGGCCATGGACAAGCAGAGTAATTTTGTTATTATGGTATTATATTTAATATATATATTTGAACAAACCAAACTGTATACATTAGAAGTTCAGTTTCACATACTAAAAAGAGAGGAAATTGCTTTATATTGATTACAGAAGATTGGGGGTTAACATTAAGAAAACTTTTACTTGCAGGGTATTATTCTGGCCACTTAATCTAGAGAAGGGCAGTTAGGAAGGAAGAGCACAATTCTTGAAATTGAGGGGCATAGGTTACAATTCAGGCCAACAGTTAGCTGCATATTCTCTGAAATTAACAACAACAGCTCGCATTTCTATGGGGCTTTATCATGTAAAAGCGAAGTACAAGTATGTTGTTGTTATTATTGTTCAGTTGTGTCTGAACCTTCATGACCTCATTTGGAGTTTTCTTGGCAAAGATACTGGAACAGTTTGCTATTTCCTTCTCCAGCTCATTTTATAGATGAGGTAAGTAAGGCAAATAGGGTTAAATGACTTGCCCAGGGTCACACAGCTTGTAAGTGACTGAAGCCAGATTTGAAGAGGAGTCTTCCTGATTTCAGATCAGGCACTCTATGCCCTATGGCACCACTTAGGTGCCCTAAGAACATTATCCCCATTTTACAGAGGAGAAGCTGAAGCTCAGAGGTTAAAATTATTTGCCCACGGTTACATTCAGTGCCAGATCCAGGAATCAAACCCAGGTTGTCTCATTCCAATTCCTGTGCTTTTTCCACTGGAAGCTGCCTTTCTCAAATAAAGCAATATTTCCCCATGACAGTCCACTGGTGTGGTAGAAAGAATGTTTGCTTGGGAGTCAAAGGACTAGAGTCCACAGCTTTATCACTTAGGTGGCCCCGGGTAAATAATTTAATTTTCTGGGTCTCAGTCTCCTCATATGTGAAAGGTATTGGGCTGATAGGTAATCTTTAAAGACACTTCTAGTTAGAACATTCTATGAGTCTATGATCTCTGGAGTTTCTCTCTGGCCCCTGCAAACTCCCCTAATCAACTGAATGCCATCATAGAAGGCAGGATCTGAGAAGAAGCTATTGTACCTTGCAAAATATTCATAGGTATCTTCATGAGTCTGGAATAGCTTAATGTTGTATTTAGTGCTATGAAAAATGAAGAAACAATTTCTTTTTCTTTTGTAAGCTAAAATACATTAAAGAACATAGGAATGTTATTATTTATGTTTTTTTCCAACTGTCATATGAATGACTATACCTCATACACATAGAAAAAAAATCAGTTGCATCCATCTTCTTAATGGATGGAGTTAAAGCCTTTTTTTCCCCCTATCTGGTTTCACCAGTGAGTACATTTCAGACTAAAAAAAAAAAACACCCAATGAAGTTTGCATAACCTTGTTTGGTAGGTCTTGCTACTTTATGATTATGAAGATATTATGCTATTAAAGTGCCAGAATTATAGGGAGCACATTTTGGGGAATTTTTTCATTTGTTAATAATTCACTTTTATTTCTTTGGCAAGGTGAGGGTGGCAGGGTGGAGTGGGAGGTGGTTGGTGGGGAGGGGGAGAAGGTAAGGAAGTTCAATTCAGGCATAATGAAAGTGAGAAAACTCAATGGTGTTATAGAGCTTCAGAAATCCACTGTCATTCTTTTTACCTTTCAGCCATAAAACTTCTTCTGATGAACGTTCAATAAGGTGATTACTGTGCTCACTGAGGCATTATCAGCTTCCTTATGGACTCTGTGTTTGTGTTTCTCTTGAACCTGTGAATTACAGCCATTCATAATATATACAGTGTTTTCAGTATAGCTCTTTGTGGGCCACCCATTATCACAACAGTGATACTGTAGTGATAGCCACATACCATCTGAATGCTGTTAACTGGTTAACAACTGGCTCTCTGGAAAAATAATGTATATGTGGTTCACTTTTAAGTATAACCTGCAATATTAACATATTCTCCATCAGTCCACAAAAAAGTAAATCAAACCCTGATTTGTAGAGTGGGGCATGGGCAGCTAGGTGACCCTGGCTTGGAATCAGGAAGACTCATCATCCTGGGTTCAAATCTGGACTCAGATACCATTAGCTATGTGACTTTGGGCAAGTCATTTAACCCTGTTTGCCTCAGTTTCCTCACATGTAAAATGAGCTAGAGAAGAAAATGGTAAATCATTCCAGTATCTTTGCCAAGAAAACCCCAAATGAGGTCACAAAGAATCAGACATGACTGAGAAATGACTGAACTGATTTATAGAATTGGCTTCTCTCCAAGGTGCTCACACTGAAATTTTAAAAACTGGCTTTCACAAATCCTACAAGGTGCCTCCAGAACATCCCTGCCCACATGTTCCTGAATAGTTTTTCAAAAAGATCACTGCATGGAGCTGAGAATCATCTACTCCCAGTACCAAAGGAGACTTTGATGATCAGCTCTTTTTTCCTCTCAAGTTAGCTTTAATTCTTTTCTGGCATGAAATAGCTCTTGGGGAAAAATCCACTAAATTTATATGATGACAAGTAGAGAACACCTTATTACTACTTTTATGCATGCTGAGTTAGGCATATACCTAATTAACATAAATATGTAAAATATACACACATACAGTTTTTATTTTTAAAACTATTTTGTTTTATTAAACCAAGTGCCTTGTCACTTTCCCCATCCCATCCCCACCCCCCCAATTGAGAATACAAGAAAAAGAAAACCCATTACAAACATACATCTTCAATCAAAACAAATGTCCACAATGGCCATGTCCAAAAAACCTTGTCTCATTCCTCATTCTTGTCTTCACTTTTCTGTTAGGAGATATGTAGCATGATTCATCATTAATCCTCTGGAATCCTTGTTGGTCATTAAGCTGATGAATGTTCAACACCATAGTATTCTAATACATTTATGTACCCTACCTTGTTTACCATTGCCCAATTTATAGGTACCTCCCTTTAGTTTCCCATTCTTTGCCACCTCAAAAAGAATTATAAATATTCTTGTACATCCTTAGAGTTTATTTTGCTTAAAATGAATCTCTTTCTTAATTTGACCTCTTTCTAATTCTCCTTCCCCTTCTCCCTTTCTCTCCTTTTCCCTGTTGAGTAAAAGTATTTCTTCTGTACCCAAATGTGTGTGTATTCTTCTTCTTCTTCTTCTTCTTTTTGTGAGGCAGTTAGGGTTAAGTGACTTGCCTAAGGTCACACAGCTAGTAAGTGTAAAGTGTCTGGTCTGAAACCAGATTTGAACTCAGGTCCTCCTGAATCGAGGGCTGGTGCTCTATCCACTGCGCCACCTAGCTGCCCCTTATTCTTTCTTCTTTTGATCTGTTCAGATGAGAGTGAGATTCAAGTGTCAGCCATTTCCCTCAATCCCTCCTCCTTGTTTGTGTAGATGTCTATTTGTGCAACTTGATTGTAAGATAATTTTCACTCATCTTTCTTTCCCGTTCACTCCCCCACTCCTACTTCACAATGTATTCGTCTTCCCCTCACTTTCCATTCTTTACTTAAGATTAAGACATAACAGGGGGCGGAGCCAAGATGGCAGAGTGAAAGCAGTGACTTGTTTGAGCTCTCCCCCAAACCCCCTCCAAATACCTATAAAAATGGCTCTAAGCAAATTCTAAAGCAGCAGAACCCACAGAAAGGCAAAGTGAGACAAATTTCCAGCCCAAGACAACCTGGATGGTTGATCAGAAAGGTATAACATGCCGGGCTGGGAGTGGAGTGCAGTGCAGCGTGGGCACGCAGGCCACAGCGAACCTGGAGCAGGCGTCAGAGGACTGAATCATGGGCAGCTGTGGTGGATTCCAGACTTCTCAACCCAGGAATACCAAAGACAACTTAGAAGGTCAGTGGGAAAAGTCTGTTTCTGTGGTGAGAGAAAGAAGCAAGGTGGTTTCAGCTCCAGTCCCCCAGCTCGCCTTGGGATGGCAGCTGCCTCCTGAGCTTCTGGCCCACAGACTGAGGGGGAATTGAGTAGCTGATCAGAGGGGGATTGCAGGGATCTCTTTGCCAGTGCTGAGGCAGGAATCTCTTGCTTTGCCCTTACTTGGATCTGGGTCACAGTTCTGAGAGGTGGTCCTGGGGTGAGGAAGAGTGCTGGCACGGTGGAGCTTGGAGTGGTTATGGAGACAAAATCCTCCTCACAGTTCCAGGACAGAAAGGAGGGCTTGTGGTCACTAATAGACCAGAGCACAGGCCAGGAAATGAGTAAACACCTCACCCTTGATTATACCACTGTGGAAGAAATTTACAGGTCCCTAGAAGTATCTCTGAAAACAGCTGTACAAACCCCTGAAGCTTGGGACAGTACATTCTCCACACTGGAAGCAGACTCTACCTTAACAAAGAGTTTAAGACTCAAGTAATTGTCTGGGATCATGACCAAACCTCACAAAAAGAGTCAGACCATAGAATCTTTTTTTGGTAACAAAGAAGATCAAAAGATACAACCAGAAGAAGACAACAAAGTCAAAGCTCCTACATCCAAAGCCTCCAAGAAAAATATGAATCAGTCCCAGGCATTGGAAGAGCTCAAAAAGGATTTTGAGAAGCAAGTAAGAGAAGTAGAGGAAAAACTGGGAAGAGGAATGAGAGTGATGCAAGAAAATCATGAAAAACAAGTCAACAGCTTGCTAAAGGAGACCCAAAAAAACTGAAGAAAATAACACCTTAAAAAATAGCCTAACCCAAATGGCAAAAGAGGTCCAAAAAGCCAATGAGGAGAACCCTAAAAAGAAAAATTGGCCAAATGGAATCCAAAAGATTACTGAAGAAAATACTTCCTTAAAAATTAGAATAGAGCAATTGGAAGATAGTGACTTTATGAGAAATCAACACAGTAAACAAATCCAGAATGAAAAATTAGAAAACAATGTGAAATATCTCATTGGAAAAACAACTGACCTGGAAAATAGATCCAGGAGAGAGAATTTAAAAATTATTGGACTATCTGAAAGCCATGATCAAAAAAAGAGCCTAGACATCATCTTTCAAGAAATTATCAAGGAAAACTGCCCTGATATTTAGAACCAGAGGGCAAAATAGAAATGGAAAGAATCCACTGATCACCTACTGAAAGAGATCTCCAAAGGAAAACTCCTAGGAATGTTGTAGCCAAATTCTAGAGTTCCCAGGTCAAGGAGAAAATATTACAAGCAGCCAGAAAGAAACAATTCAAGTATTGTGGAAACACAATCAGGATAACACAAGATTTAATGGCTTCTACATTAACGGACCGCAGGGCATGGAATATTCAGGAAGGCAAAGGAGATAGGATTACAACCAAGAATCACCTACCCAGCAAAACTGAATATAATCCTTCAGGGAAAAAAATGGTCATTCAGTGAAATAGAGGACTTTCAAGCATTCTTGATGAAAAGACCAGAGCTGAATAGAAAATTTGACTTTCAAATACAAGACTCAAGTGGAACATGAAGAGATAAACAGGAAAGAGAAATCATAAGAGATTTATTAAAGTTCAACTGTTTACATTCCTGCATGGAAAGATGATATTTATAACTCATGAGACCTTTGTCAGTATTGGGGTAATTGGAGGAAAAAAATGATATGTAGATAGATAGATAGATAGATGGAGGGCATAGGGTGAGTTGAAGATGAAGGGGGTGATATCTGGAGAATAAAATTAAGTGGTGAGAGAGAATTATATGGAGAAGAGAAAGGGAGAGGTAGAATGGGGTAAATTATCTCACAAAAAAACAGAAAAGAAAAGGCTCTTACAGTGGAGGAGAAATGGGAAGGTGAGAGGGAATGAGTGAATCTTATTCTCATAGGATTTGGCTTAAGGAGGGAATAACATACACACTCAATTGGGTATGGAAATCTATCTTACCCTACAGGAAAATAGGGGGGAAGGGGACAAGAGAGCAGGGGATGATAGAGGGAGGGCAGATTGGGAGGAAGTAATCAGAAGCAAATACTTCTGAGGAGGGACAGGGTCAAAAGAAAGAATAGAATAAATGGGGGGCAGAATAGGATTAAGGGAGATAGAGTTAGTTTTTCACAACATGAGTACTGTGTTTCGCATAACTGCACACACATAACCCCTATTGAGTTGCTTCCCTTTTCAATGAGGGTGGGTGGGGAGGGAGGAAGGGAGAAAATTTGAAATCTAAAGTTTTAAAAACACATGTTAAAAAAATGTTTTTGCATGCAAATGGGAAATAAGAAATATAGGAAATGGGGTACAGAAATCTATCCTGCCCTCCAGGAAAATAGAAGGAGAAAGGGATAAGAGAAGGGGAGAGAGATAGAAGAGAGGACAGACTAGGGGAACAGATATTCAGAATGCATGCCATCTTGGGGTGAGGGGAGGGGGGAGATGGGGTGAAAATTTGGAACTCAAAATCTTGTGAAGTGAATGTTGAAAACTAAAAATAAAAAAATCTGATCAAAAATTTAAAAAATAAAAAATAAAAAATAAATAAATAAACAAACAAACAAACAAATAAATAAAAGGGGGGGGGAAGATTAAGACATAACAGAACTACTCCAGGCCTGGTATAATTGAACTCCTTCTATGAATCCTGATGATGATAGGGTTCAGAGGGGGCACGTATATCATTTTTCCATCTCTGAATTGAAGTAGTTTATCATTGTTTAGTTTTTTGTTATTGTTCATTTATATTAACCTTTTTTATGTTTCTCTTTACTGCTGTGCTTAAACTTCAGAGTTTCTATATAACTCTGGTCATTTCATCAGGAATGCTTAAAAGTCTTCTATTTCATTGAAGATCCATTTTTTTCTTAGTTATTTTTAGTCATATTTCTTATTATAGTTATATTTCTAAGTTATTCTTAGCTGTAAGCTTATAACTATTGCCTTCTGAATTATTATATATTAAGATCCCTGCTCATTTAGAGTGATTGCTGCTAAATTGCATTGTGATCTTGACTCTGGCTCCTCAGTATTTAAATTCTTTCCTTCTGGATGCTTGCAATATTTTTTTCTTTGACTTGGATTTTGGCTATGATGTTCCTGGGAGTTTTCCTTTTTGGATTTCTTTCAGCACAGTGACTAGTAGATTCTTTTTATTCTTATTTTGCCCTTTGATTCTAAAAGATCTGGGCAGTTTTCCTTTAAGAATTCTTGAAATAACAATAACAAAAAAAGAATTATTGAAATATCATGTGTAGAATCTTCTTTCTGGGGAGAGGGTATCATGGTGTTCAGATAGTCTGATGATTCTTAACATTTTTCTCCTTGATATATTTTCTAGGTCAGGGTTTTTTTTTTTAATATTTTCTTCTACTTTTTCAATTTTTTGACTTTGTTTTAATGTTTCTTGTTGCCTCATGGAATCATTGGCTTTTATTTGTTCCATTCTAATTTTGAGGGAGTTTGTTGCTTGGGCAATATTTTATACTTCTTGTAACAAGTTGTTAATTCCATTCCCAATTCTTTCTTCCATACCTCCCATTTCTTTTCCACTTTTTCCCTCAACAGCTCTCATTCCATTTATAAATTGTTTTTAATTCTTTTTTTTTAAACTCTTGCTTCATGTCTTCCAGTAATTCTAATTGAGTTGATGCTGAAGCTGTGTTTTTCTCTGAGGCTTTGCCTGTAAACATTTTGGAGTCATTCTCTTCTGCATTTTTTCTTGAGCATTCCTGCCATTATAATAGCTCATTGGTGGTCAGTATTTTGTGTTCGTTCTGCCAGGCTTCTTCCTGACTTCAAACCTGATGTTAGGGCTGGGCTCTGTCATACTTCTTGAGGAAAAGTCTAGCTTGGTCCTGTTGTTGCTTATCGAATGTTGTGCTATTCTAGGATCTCAGGAACTGACTATGGAGCTGCAAGCTTTCAGTGTCCCAAAATGAACAGGGTAAGTCTTTTTGCTTCTTGCTGTTCTGAGTTCTGCATGTTCCTGACCTGGGTTTGTGTCTGACAGAAGAGTAGATTGCTGTTGTGCTCCTCCCCTATCAGCCAGCTGGAAGGCTTTGCTGATTCAAAGTAGCATAATTGTAGACTCCCCCTTTATCTGGTATTCTTGTCTTCATTATTCTTCTGATGGAAAGGCCAATGGTGAAGTGAGACCCTGATCTGAATTTAGATCCTGAGACATGCTATTGCTGCTCCTGGCTTCTGAATTCCCTCCTTTCTCTCAACATTAGAAAGGATCTCTCTAGATCTGTTTGAAAGAATTTGTAGAGGGCAGCCCACATCATTGCTTTGGATCACCTGGCCGTTTTAGCTCAGCCAATGTACATGCATATGATATACATATTTTATATAGGAATATACACATATACACACATGTGTGCATGTATACAGATATGTGTATAATATATAACATACACACACACATATATTTATATCTACATCCATATCCATAGGCAGAGCCAAAATTGCAAGGTGAATGGAAGCATATGTGCTTCCGTGTATGTGTGTATACATGTATGTTTGTCATTGTCGTTGATGATGATGATGATTAGTTGTGTTGGACTCTTTGTGACCCCACTTGGGATTTAAAAAAACGTTTATTTTATTTTAAATTTATGATTAAATAAACAGTTCCATAACATAATGGAATTAAAAAGAAAGATGATTGCCTATGAAATGGCAAATCTATCATGTACAACTTGCTATTCCTTTTAAATAAAGTTATCATGTAACTTTTTTCCTTTTTCTTTCTTCCCTACCCTGCCCTGCACTAAAGATGGCTACCATTAGACATAAATATGTATGTATGTATGTATGTAAATGTAAAATAATTCTTACACATGCTTCTATTTATCAGTTCTTTCTCTGGATGGAAATAGTGTCTTCCTTTGTAGGTTCTTTGTAGTTAATTTGGGTATTTATAATAGTTGAAATGACTTAGTTGTTCAAAGTTATTCTTAAAACAACATTGCTATTACTGTATTCAATGTTCTCTTGGTTCTGCTCATTTTGTTCTTCATTATTTTGTGAAAATCTATCCATGTTTTTCTAAAATCTATGAGCTCATCATTTCTTATAGCACAGTAGTATTTCATCATGATCATATACCACAACTTATTCAGCCATTCCCCAGCTAAAAGGCATCCCCACAATTTCCAGTTCTTTGCCACCACAGAGAAAGCTGCTATAAATATTTTAGAATATATAGGTTCTTCCCCCCCCCGCCCCGCCCCAATTATCTTTGTAGGTCTATGTCCAAAGATGATTAAGGATTTTTTCTTTTAATTAGGCAATTGACGTTAAGTGACTTGCCCAGGGTCACACGGCTAGTAAGCGTCAAGTGTTTGGTCTGAGGCTGGTTTTGAACTCAGGTCTTCCTGACTTCAGGGCCGGTGCTCTATCCACTGTGCCACCTAGCTGCCCCTGATTAAGGATTTTCTTGGCAAAGATACTAGAGTGGTTTGCCATTTCCTTTTCCAGCTCATTTTACAGATAAGAAAACTGAGGCAAAAAGAGTCAAGTGAATTGCTCAGGGTCACACAACTAGTAAGTGACTAAGGTCAGATTTGAACTCCATGATGTATTCTGTCTACTGGGTAGATCATAACCCATCCACATGTTTAATTCAATATGATTCTTGTCGATGCCTTTTCATAAATTCTTCATAGAGGATCTATCTAAAAAGCTGAAGGTCTTCATCTAGTTCATGTATGTAAATAAATATAAATATTAATATATATGATTACATACATACATGCATATATATATATATATATTCACATACATGTGTGTTACCAGACACACATTTATATTTCATGGATAGCCGTGTAACTCTCTGGCTGTTCATCTTTTATCTCGTGTTCTTTTAACATGACTGGCTCTTTTTTGACCATACATGTCCTTGCTGTCAATATTCACATACAAGTCATCACTAGAAATATTCCACATCCTACATACAGCCTATATATGTCATTCATATCTCCATTGTCCTTGGAGCACTTGAAATTTTTATTTTTCTGAGGTAGCAGTCCTTCATGATCCATTGCCATCTTGCATCAATGGGAAAATATTTCAATATTGTATCTCTTATGAAAAAAAACTGATTTGGAATACAGGTCAAGAAAATGTAATCATCCTATGTATCTGAGAATCACGACAAAATAGAAAAGCCTAAATACTATATTTCAACAAATCATAAATGAGAAGTACAGAGATCTATTACAACCAGAGGCCAAAGTGAAAATAGAAAGAATCTGCCAAAGAATTCAACCCCACAAAATAAAACTCCTAGGAATGGTAGAGCCAAAATTCAGACCTGCCAGTTTAAGGGGGAAAAATATTGCAATTAACCAGAAAAAAAAAGAGTTCAACAAGAGTTCATAAGGGACTGAAGCAGAATTTATTATGCCTCAGGTGAATTAAAAAAGGAGGGGTAGAAAGAAAGATTTCACAGAAGGCAGCAATAAAAAGACAAAATTAAAAGACAGAAACTGGGAAATATTCTTAAATGTACCTTAGACAATAGCATAATTTATGTGTACCTGAAGGTAAAGCCTCTAAATACTTAAAAAGAATAGTTCTAAAAGGAATAGTTCATTGAATTATAGGGAGAAACAGAGAGCAAAATTATAGTAGTTAGGGACTTGCAGATTTAATCAAAACTAACAAAAAAGGTGATAAGGAATTTAATAGAATTTTTAGGAAAGTTAGATGTGAGAGATCTCTGGCTACTTCTGAAACGAAATTGGAAGGAGTTTACATATGCCTCATATATGGTACTTTTATAGAGACTGATCTTGTGCCAGAATAGAAAAGCCACATAAACAAATTCAGAAAATCACAAATATTAAATATATTATTTACTGACTGCAGTGCAATGAAATTATAATCACTAGAAAGAAGAAAAACATTAAAATTTGGAGACTAAATAATTTGATCCGAAAGAATTGTGAGTCAAGGAACAAATCATACATTCAAAGATGAAAGAAAATTACATTAGAGAAAATTACAACAATAAGACAACATACCAAAAATTTTGGAATTCAGCCAAATCAATTCTTAGTGGGGAAACACATACACACCCACACCCACACCCACCCACCCACATGCACACCCAAGAGATCATACAAAGAGGGAAATAATCCATTTGCATAATATATTTATGGAAATACTTTTTTGTTGTAAAGAACAAGAAGCAAAGTGGGTCACCATCAATTGGCTAATGGTTGAATAGTATGAAATAGATTGGAATATTATTGTGCTATAAGAAATGACAAAGGGTATGGATTCAGAAAAACCTTAGAGGAATTGTATTAAATAATAAAGTAAGAAGAACCAGGAGATTAGTGCAATGATTAACCATGATTCCAAAGAATGATGAAGTATTCCACCTACCTCCTGACAAAGAAGTGATGGTAGACTGAGAAGTATATTTCTGGACATGTGTGAATTTGTTTGCTTGACCCATGTGTTACAAGGGCATTGTCGTTTGGGGCACTAGGAGGTGCAGTGGATAGAGTGCCAAACTTGGATTCAGGAAGACTTGAGTTCAAATCTGGTCTCAGACACTTACTAGCTGTGTGACCCCGGGCAAGTCACTTAAACCTGTTTTCCTCAGTTCCTCATATGTAAAATGGAGAAGGAAATGGCAAACCATTCTATTATCTTTTCCAAGAAAACCCCAAATGAGGTCATGATGAGTTGGACACTGGTTCTTCCTATTGGTTCTAATTCTTACTCACAATATCACTAATGTGAAAATATGTTTAATAGGAATGTATATGTATAGCCTATATCAGATTGTGCGCCATCTTGGGGAGGGAGATGGAGAAAAATTTAAAACGCAAAAGCTTATGGAAGTGACTGTTCATAAATCAAAATAAATTAAAAAAAAAGGGAAAAAAAAGAGTTGGACATGACCAAACAACAACAATGTTGTTTTGTTTTGTATTTTTTAAACTTGGGGGAGAGTTTTAGAAAAGAGTCAATATACCTCCCCCCCACCCCAACAGAGAGTCACTGTAACATTTTTAGAAAAATGAACAAAAGAGAATAGAGAGATTAAGAAAGGGATACAGATAGGCAGAGTAGTCTTGAAACTAATGTGTATAATTTTGAAAAGAAATCCCATCACAAGTAATGGAGACACAGGGCTTTCTATGCAATCCTCTTTCTGTTCTTTGTATATGGAAATGCTCACATTTGTTGATGTTGGCTAAATTAAGAATAGCACTAAATACACACACACACACATACATATGTGTTACACACACACACACACACACACACACACACACACTCCTCTGTTTAGCACTGATAACCTTTCACAAGCATGCCCAACTTACATTTCTGGATTTATTACGTTATGCTTCTTCACAAATTCTACGGCCCTATCAAACTGGCCTTTTTATTCTTTCTTTTATAGAGAAGTCTATTTCCCACTTCTTTGCCTTTACACTTGCTGTGCCCCATCCCTGGAATGCCATCCCTTCTCCCCTACTCTTCTTAGAATCTCTGGTGTCCTTTAATATTCAGTTCCAACACCACCTTCTGTGTGTAGCCTTTTCTGATCTCCCTCTATTCTCTTCTAGTGCTCTCTCCCCCCATATCACTTACACATCTATATATGTCATCCCTGTTAAAATGTGAGCTCTTTGTAATGCATGCTGTAATCGTTTCACATTTGTTTTTGTACCCACAGTGCCTAACCCAGTGCCGGGAACACAGCAGGCATTTAATAAATGCTTGTTGGTTGGTTTCTCAATACTCTCCATGGGGAGGCAGGTTGGATGAGGGCCCTTTTTAGGGCTGCTCATCCACCTTTGGTGTCCGTCTGGCACTCAACTCTCACCTGTGACTTTTGTCTTGCAACTGGATGTTGGTGACTCTGGAAGAGAGAGTGAGGCTAACTCTGTCTCACTTAAATCCAATTCACCCACAAGTCAAGACAGGACCCTGTAATGTCATTGGTCCTCTTCAAAACGAAGGGCAAACAATAAATAACAGCAATAATATGGGGAGGCAAAACCTTGATTATGAGAAATTCAGAGGAAAAGTTGTGCCACAAAATAGACTGGTATGAACTGATGCATTCCAAATAAGGCAAAAATACCCACAATGATCACAATAATGTAAATGAAAACAACATTGGAAGATAATTGAGCTGAGGTTGTGAAGGGCAGATGATGAAAGGTACTCCCTTCTCCCTGTCTTGAGAGTAGAGGTTGTGTGAGTTGTCAGACCCAGTTGTTTATGGTGTTGGTTTTATTCAACATTTTTTCTTTGTTACATGGGAGGGGAGGGTAACATTAAAATATGGCTGCTGTGTAAAAAATAAAGCATCAATACGACTTTTAAAAATTTAGTATCTTTTGTTTGCCCATCACTTTTATTTCCAAATAGATTAATATCTTTTCAAATTTTGAAATTGAAACATGGGAAAGGAACTCCTAATCCTTGCAACAAATAATCAGATAAAGGGAAAAAAGCAATTTAACAACACTAACCAACATATCTACGGTACAAGCAGTGTTCTACACCCACAATCTTCCATATCTTTAAAGTGTCAATACAACTTTACACAGAAGAAAAGAAAAGGAGGTATCCCCAAAGGACAGAGTGTAATCTGAGAGGAGTACATGGGGAATTGGGGAAAGGACAGATTGCTATCAGGTCAAGGAATAACACAAGTCAATAGATGACAGCACAAAGGAAGTGGACACAGAGTAGAGGAATGATGCAAGTCATAGGATTATAGGTTTAGAACTGCAAAGAGCCCCAGAGGTCATCTAGTCCAACCTTTTCATTTTACAGAGAAGAAATTGAGCCCCAGAGAGGGGAAGTGGCTTGTCTAGGGTGAAACATATAGTAATAACAGAGCCAGTATACAAACTCATGTGCACCCTAAGGTCTCCCAATTTTGCCATGCACCCTGCAGCTGAACCCTTTCATATGAGTTATCTCCCCCAATTACAGTGTGGGTTCCTTCAGAGCAGATATTGTCTTCTTTTTCTCCTCCTCTTCCTCTTCTTCTTCTCTTCCTCTTCTTCCTCTTCTTCCTCTTCTTCTTCTTCTCCTTCTTCTTCTCTTTCTTCTTCTTTTCCTTCTCCTCCTTCTCCTCTTCCTCCACCTCCTCCTTCCTCCTCCTTCTCTTCTTCTTCTTCTTCTTCTTCTTCTTCTTCTTCTTCCTCTTCTTCCTCTTCTTCTTCTTCTCCTTCTTCTCTTTCTTCTTCTTTTCCTTCTCCTCCTTCTCCTCTTCCTCCACCTCCTCCTTCCTCCTCCTTCTCTTCTTCTTCTTCCTCTTCTTCCTCTTCTTCCTCTTCTTCTCCTTCTTCTCTTTCTTCTTCTTTTCCTTCTCCTCCTTCTCCTCTTCCTCCACCTCCTCCTTCCTCCTCCTTCTCTTCTTCTTCTTCTTCCTCTTCTTCCTCTTCTTCTCCTTCTTCTCTTTCTTCTTCTTTTCCTTCTCCTCCTTCTCCTCTTCCTCCACCTCCTCCTTCCTCCTCCTTCTCTCTTTTTCTTCTTCTTCTTCTTCTTCTTCTTGTTTGCACTTGGTATGATTCTTGGTACATAATAAACACGTGATAAATGCTTTTTCATTTATTTATTCATTCATTCATTTGAAGGGCTATCATATGGAAGAATGATTTAAATTGTCTTTGTACCAGAACTGGGAACAATGGGTAGAGATAGCAGAGAGATAGATTTTTGCTTGATTTAAGAAAAATTTAAAAATTAGAGCTATCTGAAAGTAAAATGGGCTGCCACCTAGGGAAGCAGTTTGCTCCCCTCATTGGGGAGTTCTTCAAGCAAAGGCTAGATGTTACTTCTCAGACATGTGTAGAGGAATTTTCCGTTTAGGTATGGGTTGGGCTAGATGGCCTCTGATATTGCTATTAGTTCTGAGATTCTGTGATTGTATGGGGGCTCATCTAGCTTCCAGGCCTGTGATAATTTTTCCTGTGATGAACTGAGGCGTGGATTAGGAGGCAGGAACTGAATTCTAGTCTTAGGTCTTTCTTAGCAATTTGTGTGAAATTGGGCAAGTTCTTCACCTTTTTTGATCTCATTTTCCTTTTCTGTCAGATAGGTTTTGGCTAGGTAATTTTTCCGGCTCCAATAGTCTACGATTCTGTGATCCCCCATATTGCCTAGATAAAAATAAATTTATTACAAGATGTAGACACTAGATGGCAGTGAAGAGCATTCACGTACTGTAATAAACAGAATTATTTTTTAGTTCTGACTTAACGGTGTTTAGCACATATATATTAATTATGGAATAGTGGCAAGAACATTGGCCTCATCCCACACTTATGCTCTATCATAGGAATCCTGGCCCCTTTAATATTCTATAAATTTCTAAAATCTTAATCCAAATGGCTATTTGGAAGGTTCTAGGAAAAAAAAAACACTTTTTTTTTCTTTTGTAACATTCAGTAACCTTCCTGGAACGGGGAAATATGTTTAACCATTCATAGCTAGCATTCATAGTCTAGCAAAGTATTGTAAAGGAATGTGAAACAGACTTAGGAGAGCTTGATTTCTGGCTTTGCCACTATCTTGCCGGGCAACCATGGAGAAGCCATTTCCTGTCTTCAGATTTTATTTTCCTCATCTGTGAGCCCAGGGTGCCCCAGCAATGGACTCTGGGCTCATATAAACCTTGGCTAAAGAGAGTCAGATTTCTTTCTTTCTAGGGTTTGTTGCCCCTATCTTAGATTAATCCAGGGAAGTGTCCAAGATACAAGTGAAGTATGGCTTGTGTCTGTGGTGTCCCTAAATGTGAATGGCAGCATCCCCAAGCCCTACACAGACACTCAATATATAATATAATTATGGATATGAGACAGCTTTTATTCCATACCACAGAAAACTGAATAAAATGCTAAGGATGCAAAGACGTGTATGAACAAATACAGAATGCAGAAAACATTTGGTAGCCTATCACATTCAATATACTAGCCACGTAAAATCCATTTGTGGGACTGCTAAACAGATGTTTCACATTCATTTCAAATCTGCACTGTATAAAAAATTCACTGGGTCCAGATGTCCTGGTCAGTAAAGGCATGGCTTTCAAGTGGATATTCCTACAGAAAGAAAGGAAGGAAAGAAGGAAGGAAGAAAGGAAGGAAGGAGGGAAAGAAATAAGCATTTATTAGTACCATGTTAAGCACTTTACCAATATTATCTCATTTGATCCTCACAACAACCCTGGGAAGTAGGTGCTATTATTACCTCCATTTTACAGTCGAGGAACCTGAGGCAAACAGAGGTTACATGAGTTGCTAGGGATCATAGAACTAGGAAGTGCCACGGCTAGATTTGAACTGAAGTCTTTCTAACTCCAGGCCTAGTGGTCTATACATTGTGCCACCATTCTCCCTCTAAAAGGACTAGAGGTTATTGGAGGTACTCCACCTCTGAGATCTCCTGTTGGACAGCTGGCACTTGATTCAGGAACTAGATATCTTCCAACGTGGGAAGTATCCATTTCTCAGGATCACTAGTCATTGAACTGTTCTCATAAAAGGTAACAGAAAGACAAAGATGTTAACCAGACACTAAAGGTCCATTCTAAGGCTTGCCTAGACAAAAATATATCATGCGTGCTACTATGAGCTGCTACATGACACTATTGTTGCTGGAAAATGAGGGCAAAATCACCTCTCCTCCTTGTTGAAAGTCCAAGAGAGAGAATTAGTACCTCAAAGAGGAAGGAGTTGTTTTTCCTTGTTCCTCTTATAGAACAAAGAACAAGCAGTTTCTTCCAATAAGAGTTCATCCTCTTGACTCTCTGTCATTAATCATCTATGTAATTGTAATCATTGAGAACCAATCAGAAGTTCTCTGTGTCATTAAAGCAATGTGCATGGCCCTCAGTAAGGAATCAAAATAAGTGTCTACCTCCAAGGGAAATGCTCCAGTCAAGCTAATCAGAGGTTCCCCTTATCTCTGCCCTGCCACATTTGTAAAATTAGGAGATTGTAATTGATGAATTCCAAGGTCCCTTCTAGTGTTGACAATCTAGGAGTCTATGGAATTCATATAGGAAAGTCTATAACAGCTATTTTAAAATTTCTCTTAATACATGTTTATAAATCACAGAATCCTAAAACTGCAAGGGACCTAAGAGAGACCATGTAGTCTAATTTCTTTTTCTTAATACATGAGGAAAAGAAGACTCTGAGAGGTAAAAGAATTGGCTCCAAGTCAAATAGGAAATTAGTGGCAAAGCCAGAACTTAAATATAGGTTAAGTTGCTTAACTTCCTTGAATTCTAAGTTAATGGTCTTTGACCGCAACAATAATTAAGCCATAGCCACAATTTCTTCACCAGCCTGGGTGTGGAATTGTTCAAATGAAGATAATTCTTTCATCTTTCTTTTATCATCTCCTTTTATAGGGTTGGTACAATTGGTTCAACTTTGATTATCAAAAGTTTTTTAAAAAGTTAAAAAAAATTTTAAACAAAAAGTTTAAAAATATTTTTAAAGTACAGCTTATTAGCTTAGCTTATTGCTCTGTAGAAACTCAGTAATGTTACTGGCTTTCATGGTTTTGGCAGCCTCCAGGCACATAGTGGGCACTTAATAAATGATCTCTCTCTCTGTCTCTCTCTGTCTCTTTCTCTCTCTGTCTCTGTCTTCGTGTGTCTCTCTCTTCCCTCCCTTTCTTTCTTCTTCTCCTTTTCCATCTCTCTATGCATCTTTCCTCCCCCGCTCTGTTCCCTCCCTTTCTGTCTCTTCTCTTCTCCTTTCCCATATCTCTATGTATCTATCTTTATTGTCTATTTCTATCATTTCTCTCTATCATCTATCATCTCTCTATATTTATCATCTATCTCTATTCCTCTATCATCTATGTTTCTGTATCATCTGTCTGTATCATCTCTCTTTATCTCTCTATGTATCTATCTTTGTCTATTTCTATCATTTCTCTCTATCATCTATCGTGATCATATGTATCCATATTTATCATCTATTTCTATCACCTATCTTTTTCTATCATCTATCTCTATCATCTTTCTTTATATCTCTATGTATCTGTCTCTATCATCTATGTACCTATCCATCATCTGTCTATGTCATCTATCTATCCTCTCTATTTTCTGTCTGTCTATGTATGTATGTATGTATGTATGTATGTATGTATGTATGTATGTATGTACCTATCTATCTTCAGCAGATGGAGCTTGTCCCCTCTAGGGGATTAACTCTGAAGCAGCCAGGCCATCTGAAAAAGATTACTCTGGGGTCTCATTCTACATTGCTACAACACCAAACCCACCTTTGGGTTAAAGTCCTTCTGTTCTTTTCAAATCTTTTGTTTTTGTGCACCCAGGTTCTATTGCCCTTGACTCCAGAGAATTTCTCAGGATGCTCTGGAAATGCAATTTTGTAAGAATAAATAAATAAATAAAAGAATGACCTATCCCTATCCTACCTCCAGATTCAGAAGGAATAAAGATTGTTACCTTTTGAGATGACTGAACAAATTATTTTTTTTCTAAAATCAAATCTCAAGCTTTTTTGCATGCTCAAAGATGGAGAATCAACTACTTCCCCCTTTTCAGATAACACCATCAGAAGCATGATCCTCCCAACCTCCTGAGCCTTCCTTCTGAGGACCAGCCTCCCTAAATATTGAGACATCTACCACCAATATCCTGGCTGTTGATGAATCTTTTGATCTTTACAACACATGAAACCAAGAAAAAAATGCAAAGTGGCCTTCAGTCCTATAAGGCCCCCTACCACTTCTGCAAGTGGTAGAATAGGGGGCAATGGATAATAAGGATCATACAGTTTTTAGATAATCTACAAACTTTAACTCAGCTGTAGATGCTCTAAGTGTGAGATTCTTGTACAATGACCAATGAATGGACATGCTACTAAAGGAAAGAAGTGGTATTAGTATTAGCATTCTTGCTATAAAAGAAACTAGAAAATAGGTGAAATTAGAGCTAAATGGGTATATGGCTCAAAAATTTTCCTTGCAGAAGAAAAAAGGAGTTGAAAGAATTGATTCTATCATATGTTAAAAGGTAACAAGAAAAGTCATTTAATATGATACTTAATCATCTTATATTACAGTGCTCATGGTAAATATTTGGGGGGAAGCTATGGTAAGAATTTCAGCTTATACATCGACATTAGTTGCAGAGGATGAAGAGGTAGAATACTCAGTAAGATCCTTTCTTCTGCCCAGTTAAATCAACATAAACATTGATACTCATTGGATTTAATATATAGGTAAGAATAACTGTGACTGGTGAAAAATATGATGGACAATTTGGATCAGTAATAATAAAGGACAAGATAGTCCAAAGGCTCAAAGACTACACAAAAACCTCTAACCTATATGCCATCATTGTCATCATCACTATTCTTTTTGAGGACAAAATGCTGAGTCTGCAATCAGGAGAGACATGAGCTCAATCCAATCTCATACCCTTACTAGCGGGGCAAGTCACTTAACTTCTGTTTCTTCACTGCAAAATGGAGATAATAATAGCACCTGTCTTGCTAGGTTGTTTTGAGGATCAAATGAGATAATATTTATAAAAGACTTATCATAGGACCTGGAACATAGTAAATGCTCCATAAATGCTTGTTTTCTTCATTTGATAGAATAATTCAAAGGCACTGGACGTAGCAAGCACTAAATAACATTATAAAAATGTAATTTATTAGTAATATGGTGGCCATTCTTTTTTCCTTCCGATTTTATTTTTATTTTTTATTTTTTATTTTTTCCCCAATTACATGTAAAAACAATTTTTAACATTTATTTTTTTTTTAAATTTACGAGTTCTTTCCTTTCCTTACTCCTTCTCCTCTCCCCTCATTGAGAATAAAACAGGGTCAGCTAGGTGGCACACTATATAGAGTGCTGGGATCTGTAGTCAGGAAGACTCTTCTTCCTGGGTTCAAATCTGGCCTCAGATACTTACTAGCTTAGCTGTGTGACCCTGAGCATGTCACTTAACCCTGTTTACTTCAGTTTCCTCATCTGTAAAATGAGCTGGAGAAGGAAATGACAAACCACTTTATTATCTGTGCCAAGAAAACTCCAAATGGGGTCATGAAGAGTTGGATATGACTGAACAAGGCTAAATTGCTTTCAGGAAGTTTAGTGACTCAAATTTCTTTCTCAAACAAAGGGCTGTCTTTTCAACACTTGTGTTCTACCAGTGTTGTTATATGATTGGGTCCTAGAACAATATAGTCTCTGAAGAATTGAAAATGAGTATCACACAGAAGGCAATAGAGAAGCTCGTGCAGGGAATTTCCTGGTAATTGTTTAACAACAAATTCTCTGAAAATGCAAGACACACTTTTGAGTTTAATCTGCATTATTGACATTTTCTCCATTAGTAAGTCTAGAAAGTCAACAAAACAATAAATTGAGCCCCAATTTGTACACATGTGATTTCTCAGGTACAAATGCTCACCCTGAAAATTTAACCATTGGTTCCTATTTTGAGCTGGCTTCTGCATACTCCTGGGTACATGTGACATATAATACATAAATTGTGATGTAATTTAAAAATTGTGAATTTTAACACATTATGAGTTGTAACTTGTTACAAATAAGAAATTCCAGTTGACCAGAGTAAAAGATATCATTAAAGAAATACAAAAGTGAAAAAGAAGATGGGCTGGTCAAGATAGTGGGATAACTGATAGCCCATCTGCCCCATTTGCAATCACAGCGATATTATGAGAAAGCAAGGAAGAGTATCAGCATCCTGGGTGGACCCTCAGTGGTGAACTTCAGAAAGGGTGTGGAAGTCACAGAGAATGGGCAAGTATGGGTTTTAATGTGCATCATTGGAGACATTGGCCACGCCACTAATGTCACAGATCCATTTGTATACATTAAGGGGAAAATTAGTCCAGTCCTTATGTTAAAAGAATGAGAGCACATGAGGAACACATTGCATCCTACACGGTGCATTGTTCGTAAAGAGCAATACATGCTGATGACACCTAAAAGCAGACTGGCAGCAAATGAAGCCAGACACAAACTGCCTGGGTCAGATAAGCAATGGGGAATGATGACTAACATGACAAAGTGTAGAATAAGCATTTCTGAGGGCAGCGAGTGAACGGGCTCCCGGCCAGGCATTCCTTTTCAGAGAGCAAGCAGCCAGAGAGGCATTTTAAATGCAAACCAGACTTCTCTTTTCTCTTGGTCATGTCTGTTTTGGTTCTAATGTGCGTAGTTCCCCCTTTGTCCTTCCTCTGTCCTCAAAAAGATTTCAGGAACAGGTCAATGAGAATTCAGTTTGAACTTAGTGGTCTTATGTTGTTATGCTTTGAATTGAAGTTACAAAGAATCTGTCTATATGTATATTTTTTCCCCAGGGAGGGTATGCAGTTCCCAGAAGAGGAAGTGGGTGATATTCTTGGCATAGCCAACAGAAGTGGGAAGCCACGTAATCCTGGGGGTCTAACTGAGCTGTATCTGTTCAAAGTAGCAAGCTTTGAAATCCCTCATCTCAAACACACTATCACGTTATGGCTTCTAAAAAAGAACCATTTAAAAATTTTTCTTTTACTCATTTTTAAATTTATGTATTTGTAAAATTAATTTCATTTTTACTCTATCTTCTGTATCTATACCCTTATCTCTATTATACAGCCTCTATCTTGGCTCAGGGCCTGTTCAGCTCTTGTCTGGTGTAAAGATGTGACCCTTTTAGCCTCTGGCATTTTTTTTAATCAAAAGAGGCAATGACAAAGACAAATGTGAGAAGCACTAAGAAAGCAGCCTTCAGAAATAATGAACCATGAGGATGAAGACTGCCTCAAGGCCTTGTTTCCTAGATGCTGATTTGTGTAGCCAATAGGAGAGTTTTAGAGTAAAAAAACTGGGGACCCCTGAACTCCAGAAGTGTTTTGTGATTATTGGGCAAATGTCAACTGCCTAGTTATGGCCTGGGCTTCAGAGATGATGATTTGATATATGTCCTGGTTGATTACCATAACTTAGAGTATAGTCTCTCACACAGGGGACTTGGCCTGACCTAGAAAAAGATAGTCTGAGAATAAACTCTTAGTCTGATAGAAGAAAACCTACACCCCTTTTCATTGATACTTGCTGGTTATGAGATGGAAATACTTCAGGCCCAGGAAAGGGAGTAAGACTTCAGAAACTGAAAAAGAGCATAGTACTATATCTGCAGTGAAGAGGAGTAGAGAGGCCCAGTCCAGCAGGCCTAGTTCAGCAGAGGAGTAGTCTAGGCTAGCAATGGCAGCCCAGACCAGCCACAAATCAACCCAGCTTAGCTCTCCATTTCTGTCATAAGTTTGTGATCACTCTCCTTATGGATATTATATGTGTATTTGGCCCTAGGTTAGCAAGTAGAATATTGTGTAATGATTATTCGTGCTTGGTCTTTTGAGAAGAGTTAGTAGTAGTCAACTGGATGATTTGTTAATAGGAATCAAACCAGTAAGGGATTAGGAGCTATAGTGTTAGGAGTTGACACCCACAGGGTTATTCCTAGAATTCTAAGAGTAGTAGCATTTACCCTTCTGGGGTAAAACCTGATAGCATAAATGCAAGTTGGGGAAGTAAGCTCAGAGTTGGGGGGGGGAAGCACTCTGGACTATTATATATATATTACATATTATATATTATATTATAATATGGATTAGCTTCTTAATTAGTGTTCCTGCCCCAATCCTCCTTCAGCACAGGTGCCAAATTCCTAAAACAGAGATGATGAGACCTTGTCAACTCCAATCTACAAAAATCTTTAGTGCATTGATCTCTGTTGCCTGTATGGGGGCAGCTAGGTGGCATAGTGTATAGAGTAGTAGGCCTATAGTCAGGAAGTTTCATCTTCCTGAGCTCACGTCTGGCTTCAGACACTTACTAGTTATGTGACCCCAGGCAAGTCACTTAACTGGTTTGCCTCAGTTTCCTCATCTGCAAAATGAGCTGGAGAAGGAAATGGCAACCCCCCCCAGTATCTTTGCCAAGAAAACTCCAAATGGGGTCACAAAGAGTAGGACACGACTGAAAAATAACTGAAAAAACAAATTGCCTCTATGATTAAACACAAAATTCTCAGTCTGGCTTTAAAGGCCCTTATGCTATGGCATCAACCTACCTTTTTAGTCTTATTTCATTATTATTCCCTTTCCCAAATTATCCATTCTTACTTACAGAACATAATATTGAACATTGCATTCCTCTTTTTTTTTTTTTGGTAAATGGTCCTTCTTTCACCCCCTCCCCCGAAGTCTGAGATACATTCCTTCTTCAAACATGTCTTCTAGAATCCCTACAGTCCTTGAAGACCAAGTATTGCCTCTGTTATCAGGCCTTTCCAGATCTTCCTTCCTTCTCTCCTGCCCACCCTGATGTGAATGTTCTCTCCCTTTTGAAATCATTTCTGTTATTTTGAATGTATTGCATTTTCTTATTTGTGTACATGTTGTACTGTCCCCCCTCCCACCCAGTAGAATGGAAGAAAAGAAGGAAAGAAGCATTTATTAGGCACCCATTACATGCCAGGCATTGTGCTCAAAGCACTTTACAAATCTCATTTGATCCTTACAATAACTCTGGGAGGTAAGTACTATTAGTATTAAGAAAACTTAGGGAGGTTAAGTGATTTGCCCAGGGTCATGTAGTTAGTAAGTGTCTGAGGCTGAATTTGAATTCAGGTCTTCCTGACTCCAGGTCCAGCACTCTATCTACCGTGTCACCTTGCTGCCTCTTTATGACATTCTTTAAAGGTAAAAACTTTTATTTTTGCCTTTGTAGCCCCCACCCCTAGCATATTGACTTACACATAGTAGGAGCTTAAAAATGCATGGATGCCTCACCATGGTCAGTGGCAACTCATTTAGTACAGGAAAACAAGCTCTCATGAGTATTCATGAGATATTCATGTTGAAACAAATGGTTCAGTTAGTTATTCTAATGCTAACCTAATCTTTGAAAAAAAAATGACATTACCTTTCTATATTGAGTCTGACTTTTCAAATTAAGAGACTTATGAATATCCCTATCTGTTACATCATCCTGGTTGCAATTCTCTTCATTATTATGATCTGTGTTTGGGAAGCTAAGTAGAAAATTTTGAGAGAAGTGGCCTGCATCTCTTTAAAAGCAGTAATTTAGGTTATTTAGGAATATCACCTCATAATGTGACATTTCATTCAACCATAGAATCAACTCCTTCATCAGCAGCAAAGAATTCCAGGTGTTATCTATTGCAGCTGTTCTTTCACATTACTATTATAAAGGCTGTCTCTTGGCCTCTAAAAGAGAGGTATACACTATAGCATGGAACTTTTCTTATTTAAATAGTAAAATGCCAAAGTGCTGGAAAACAATGAATTTTGTCTTAATATAATTTTTATTGCATTTCTGTAATGCACTGTCTCTTTCTAAGCTGATACATTTAGTTCCAGCACAATTAATCACTCCAACCTGACTGATAACTTTCTTCGCTAAAATGTGAATGCATAAACAATTATGGCACAGCTCTGCTCCTCGGGGCTACTTGCCCACCTACCACTGCTTTGACAGGTTAGGTTCTGCCTATTAGTATTTCCCTCAGAGTTCTAGGGAGTCACCTTGAAGGGTTGTGGCTTTGAATACTGCAGCTTATGAAGCACTCCATCATCTGATGTGTCCCACCTCCCCAAATCAGTGAACCATCAATTACCTCGTATAAAAGGGCATTTACTAATAAGGAAAAGCAAGAACAGTTGTTGCAAAAAAAAAAAAACTCGAACCAGGAAGATTGAATTCTTCCTTATACACACATAATACCCCCAGGAAGGATAGTTTCAAGCAAAGCACAAAAGGAGTGAGACACACATGTGGAGAACATATGGGGATCAGGTGGTCTTTCAAGACTCCTAGCTCTGGAGAGTCCTTTTCTCCCTCTGCGGAGTCCTTATGAAATGCCACATAGGTTCCCTCCTGAAGGGCTCCAAGGATCAGTGCCTTTCTAGAGTTGACAGATGCCACTTTTCTCTGTTAAATTACCCCAAACTGACCCCATCTTTGGGTTCCTGGCTTTCTATCTCCATCTGCAGGTGCTTCTTCTGTCATCTACCACTCTGCCCACCTCTGGTGGGCTGAGCTACCACATACAGGTGTGATTCTTTTTACTTCTAGATTTTCACAAGATCATAAACTGGTTAATTTCATCTCTGAATAATTGCACACCTACAATCAGGAATGAATGAACACAAAAGAAACAGAGGCATCATGTATTCATGGGAACATGGTGGTCAGGTGGGAGATAGGGGAACCTACCACTCCCCAACCTGGAAACTTATTGAAGTTATTGCCTTGTTTAATGCCAGGAAGGAAAAGGGCAAAGGAGTAGAGAGAGTGGGCATATTGATACTTCGGTATTCAAACTCAGCACCTCCTGAATAATTGGCTTCTCTGAGTCTGCAGGAGCTATCTTGTTTGCTTTTAATTTTATGTCCAGTGTTTAGCACAGTGCCCGGTGCATAGCAAGTAAATAAAAAGTGTTTCTATCTATCTATCTATCTATCTATCTATCTATCTATCTATCTATCTATCTATCTATCTATGCATCCATCCATCTGTCTATCCATCTATATGTCTGTCTGTACATCTATTTATATCTATCTGTATAATATCTGTTTGTCTTTATCATCTCTTTCATTTATCTACCTATTTATCTGTCTCTCTATCTACCTATCCATCCATAAATATATGAAACATTTAATATTCATGCCCTTTCTATGATAAAACTTTTGCTTGTTAGGGAGTGCAGAGAAAATATTGATGTCCAACTTCTCAGTGATTAACTAGTCATTATCAATGTTACATTCGCAAAAAAGTAGAGGGAGCAGGTATATTGTTCCCCTGTGACATATATGTGAGATCATATTATATTACCTGTTCCTCTTGGCATGACATCTACTCTAAGTACTCCAGGAAGCTCACCAGAATATCCAATATGTCAAAAATATAATTATCCTTAATAGTAGCTAGCTGGTCAGGGTTGGCTTGGGACAAGTCATATAAACTTTTAAAAGACTCCATACAGGAAATATCTTGGGATAGCTTCCCAGACTTGATGAGGCCTCACCTTGTGCAAGCCACTCCCAGCTGTCCATGTCTGTGGAACTGAGAGAATTAGAAAGATGCACATCAGCCAATTACTCAGAGGCCGCCTTGAACTCTTCCCTGCCCAGCTTTGCTTGCTTTAATGATATATTCTTGCCTGAACAAACCTCAGCTTTAGATAGCAAGAGTTCTGTATGATTATTTTACCTAGTCTTTTTTACTTTTTTTTTTTAGTGAGGCAATTGGGGTTAAGTGACTTGCCCAGGGTCACACAGCTAGAGTCATGTGTCTGAGGCCAGATTTGAACTCAGGTCCTCCTGACTCCAAGGCCGGGGCTCTATCCACTGCTCCACCTAACTGCCCCTACTTAATCTTTTTAAAAGAGACTAACACACAATATAAGCTCCAGGCATAGAGGGCTGAACTCCCTTCCAACCCTAGGACTCTTTTGAAAATTTTCTTAAGGTGATGAAAATATATAACTATGGATAGCTCCAAGCTCTTAGCACGCCTGGTCCTTGCACTTTTTTCCTATCACAGGAAGTCCGTAGGACAGTGCTTAATATTGGGATGCCAGGAAATTGAACATGTTCCAGGTGCATGTCTAGGTGTAGACTTTCATATGGTTAGCATCATGGAAGGATTTCCTCTAAAATAGCCTGGTTAATCCTATGGACCCCTTCTCAGAATAAGAATTTAAAAAAAATAATTAAATGAAATGTGAAATTTCTGTTAGAGGTTAGTGAAAATAAAGATTTTTTTTTCTCTTTCAAGTTTACAGATCCCTTGAAATCTTATCCATGGATACTTTTGGAGGAGAAGAGTTCTTGGACCCCAGTTTAAAAAACCTTGCTCTAAAATGATACTGAATGGGTGGCAGACATTAAGTGGCAGTTGTAAGAACTTTCTGATCCTGAGTCAGATAGTAGCTAGAGATAGAGACCTAGTCCTTATTGAGCAGAATGTAGTGAATAAAACAAAACAAAAAACAGAAATAAAAACAAAAACTAGATTCAAAGCCTGAGGGCACTACTTAAGTGATTGACATTTTTGTAACCAGTGGAAGCAATATGATAACATTACCAGATAATGTTGGTGACCTATTGCACCAGAGGCCCAGGTTTCCCATCCTTATATGTGCACTGCCCAGTGGAGTCTCATGAATTGTTTTTGAGCAGATATGTATCCACAGAGTACAGTGAACCTGGAGTAGCTTGTTTGGGCATATCCAGGTGTAAGTTAAGGGATGCCCGCTGATGTTACATACATACGTGTGTATACACACACACACACACACACACACACACATATATGCAACTGTATGTACATATATAGCATACTTATACAAATACACACACAAGTATATATATATACATATATATATATGTATATATATATGTATATATATACATATATATATGTATATATATGTATATATGTATATATATATACATATATATACGTATATATATGTATATATATATGTATATATATATATATATATATATATATATATATATATATGAGTATTTATACAAGTATGTATACATGTATATATATATAGGACCTCCAGCTCTACAGGGCACTGGAAAAAGGAAACTATGCACAGGGGTAAAATCTCTAAAAGGGAAAGAAGAGTTTAATTTGTTGGCAAACTTATGTTTCTGCTTCTATCCTTAGTTAATAACTTACACACATTTTCACTTGGCAGCTTCATCGACAAGGATTGGATGGTGAACGTATTTGTACTTTGCACCTGCTGGCAATGTTTGTTTTGAGAAATGAAGCCTTTTTGCTTGAAAACATCAAGTGTGTTTTTGTTTTCCTTCTTTTGCCTTCAGTGTACCATTCACCATATTGATATGCCTGCATTTTAAAAAATAAAAACAATGCTTTGTTGCTCATTTTAAGCTATTAATCTAGTCCATAAGTATTTATATGTATATACACATATGTATATATATATATGAGCATATGCATGTATATTTGCATGTCTATGTATGTGTATGTACACATGCTTGCATACATGTATATCTTGGATGGGTTTTACAATGAACCGGGATGAGCATTGCGTAGGAGGAAGAAATCAGACTGGATCACATTTGGGAAATTGTCTAGGGTTTCAACGATCCCAACTGACTTCCTGATCCAGAAGTCTTTTTTTTTTTTAAAACCATGATTATTTCCTTAGTGAAGCTATGTAGATATGTAGATGTGAGCTACAGTTGTTAGAGGGGTTATCCAAGCCATTGATATAACAGATTCAACAGAGTACTGAAGTGAATAAGTACTTTGTTGTTGTTCAGTCATTTTTCCTATCATGTCTGACTCTTCATGACCCCATTTGGGATTTCTTGGAAAAGACACTGAAGTGGTTTGCCATTTCCTTTTCCAGCTCGTTTTACAGATAAAGAAACTGAGGCAAACAGGGCAAGTGACTTGTGCAGGGTCACACAGATAAGTAAATGTCTGAGGCTGGGTTTGAACTCTGGAAGTTTTTCTGACTCCAAGCCCAGGACTCTATCCGCTGTGCCACCTAGCCACCTCATATATAAGTAACAAGGTATCACAAAATTCTTAGTGCAAGTCTTACTAAAGCTTAAAAACTTACTAAAACCTTTGGAACACTTTTTAGAGTATTCAGAAAAATTGGTAGAATACAACCATTTCAAAAAATGAGAATATGTTATATTGATAAAATAGTTCTGTTGTTGTTCATCCTTTATTCTCAAAGAGGACCAATGACATCACCAATTGACTTGTGTGTGAATTGGATTTAAATGAGGCAGAGCTGTAAAGTAATCAACCTCATTCTCTCCTCCAGTGATCTAAGTCCTATATTAGAAAAGACTGACTTCTAGTCATCTCATTAACTCTTCAAATTAGATATTTGGAGATATACTTTCAGGGTTCCCATTTATCCAGGTTTCTTCCCCCCTCCTTTTAAAATCTAGTTTCTTTCTTTACACAAGACTTATTTTTCTTCTAAATTAAGCTGTGACTTCTTTCCTGTGAAAGCAAGGGAACTAGCACCAGAAATGGGAGTGGTGGTGTTTAGAAATTCAAGTCAAATCCTCAAGCATTTATTAATCACTATGTGCTAGGTGGCACAGTGGATGGAACACTGGTCTTGGGATCAGGAAGACTCATCTTCATGAGTTCAAATCTGGTCTCTAACACTTACTAGCTATGTAACCCTGGGCAAGTCACTTAACCCTGTTTGCCTCTGTTTCCTCATCTGTAAAATGATGTGAAGAAGGAAATAGCAAACCACTCCAGTATCTTAGCCAAGAAAACCCCAAATGGGGTCACAAAGAGTTGGATATGACTGAAATGACTTAACAACAACAACAGTAGTAGCAGTAACAATGTACTGGGTACTGTGCTAAGCACTAAGGATACGACTAGGAAGAAAAAAATAGTTCCTGACCTCAAGGCGCTTATATTGTAATGGGGGAAGAGAACACAAAAGGAATCTAAAAAGTTGAGTTTGAGGGTGGAAGAAGATATCTGCCCCTAGGCACAATGGAAAAAGAAATCCTGAAAGGAAGGGCCAGGGTCCGAGAGGAATGAAGGAGTGAACATGTCTGGTCTGCAAACCCTTCCTTAAAACGGAGGTTCCTGGAGAAATGGGCTAAATCAAAGGAAAGGGCTACAGGGGCCAGGTTCCTTGTAATTTCTGACATTTTCAGATTGGGCTGGATGGTCAATGAGATCAATATGCCTTGGATGCTTGCTGTCATTCTTTGCTCACAAAATATGATGAGGAAGTACTTTGTTTACCAAAGAATGCTCACAAAGCTATTTAATAAATCTGAATTTCTGGTTATAAAATGCATGGGGGTGGCATTCTAGGGAGGGGAATCATCCAACACAAAACTGGTGAGATGAATTTAGAATTACACGTTTAAAGAACTGCTGAACTTAAAATTACTTTTTAAATAGAATATGTCAAAATAGAACATTTTTTGATTTGTTTTTTTATTAATATATTTTGAATTATCAACAATCACTTCCATAAGCTTTTGAATTTTAAATTTTTCTCCCCCTTCCTTCCCAGCTCCCTCTCCAAGATAGCTCGCAATCTGATATAGGCTATACATATACATTCCTATTAAACATATTGTCACATTAGTGATGTTGTAAGGAAGAATTAGAACCAATAGGAGGAACCTCAAAAAAGAGAAAACAAAACAAAACGGAAGAAAAAAATAGTAAATAGTGTGCTTCGATCTGCATTCAAACTATAGTTCTTTCTTTGGATGCAGATAGCATTTTCCATCATGAGACCTTTGGAGACGTCTTAGATTCTTTTATGAAATAGGACATTTTTATGAACAAAGCAACTATCTTAAAACTACTTTCCTCTGGGACCTAGTTTGTTATATTGGCTTGTAGTTGGGTATATGATTTCTACTAGAGGTGTTATATTATGTTGAACTAAGCATGAAAACCAGCTGGAAAATGTCTTTGCCTAATTTCAAGGCTGAATTTTCCATAAAGGTTTCTAAATTTGTGAATACAGTTGCTATTTGAACATCTTAACACATAACTGTTTTACAGCCTAAGCTTAGCTTTGCATGAGTAAATTGTATCTGCATATATAACCCAAAAGCAACCTGGCATAGTGTGTAGAACTAGTCTAGAGTCAAGAAGGTTTAGGTTCAAGTGACTTCTGATGCATAATGGGTGTATGGCTCTGGACGAGTCACTTCCTTATCTCAGTGTCCCCAGACAACTCTCTAATAATGCAGAGAAGGTGCCAAAATGCATTGGTAAAGACGGTTTCCTTCACAGACAGCTTCCCACACCAATGAAATCACGGTTCTGATGGGAAAAAAGTGTAAGTATTTGAATATGCAAATTCTGGTTTTAAACATGTAACATTTAATTACCAAAATCTCTAGTGAGAGAACAGACTCAAATTTTCAAATGGTTTTACTTAATTTTCAATGGTGTCAGACATATTTCAAAATAGTTCTGTGAAAGGCTAACAGTGAAAAGAGGACTGTCCTGGAAGTCAGAATATTTGGTTGAATTTTATTCTATTTCACAAATATTTATAAGCACCTACTATGTGCAAAGCATTGCAGGGCTATGCAAAGATAAAAATTAAGTAGCCATTGCACTTACCTTCTGGCTGAGTTCCACTTTTACTGTCACCACTTACTAGCTGTGTGTGTGATTTTGGGCAATATAAACTCTCTGAACTTATGTCTTATCTAACAAAAGGAAATAACAGGTGTGGCTTTTCCTTCCGGTCTCATTGAGTTGTTTTGAGGATCAAGTACTTTATACAACAGATAGATACACTTTGTAAAATGTAAGATACAAGTAAGGTATCATCACCATTGTCAATACAATAGCAACACCAGAAAAAAATTGTTTCTTGTTCCACACATAGATATGTAGATAATATTTCCTTTCATGAAAACAGTTACATTATATCAACACTGATATGACAGATCTCAGGAGTTTAATTAAAACCATTTTGACCTAATAAACTCTGACATGAATATCATTAATGTCCTATAATGCTACATATTCAAACATCACTAATATTTTACTAAGAGATTCCAGGTCACTTGAGTAAAAAGATGGCAGACTAGACATTTTCTCCAATCCTCATAACGTCTCAAACCTTCCCAAAACAGAAATTACACACCAAAGATAAAGCAACTTCAACTGTTTCCATACTTCAGGACACAAAGAATACAAAAGGAGGTAAAAACAATTCTATTAAGAATAAAGACAATCCAACAATGTGATTGAATTCATTACCTTCACACATATTAGCTCCCTAGTTGTAGAAAGCCAAGTAGCTTGCCAAATTTGATAGCTGCTTTAAATGTATTAAAATAAGAGAAAGAACTAAGGGAAAAGACCAACTCACCCCAGGGTTTGCTGGCACATCCAAATCACATTCAATCCATGTCTATTGGGGCACAGATAGATAGAAAAGGCTAAAATGTGATCAGTTTCATGATTACCAGAAGAGGAATTGGAGGGAACTCTAGTAAGGAATTACCTCTAGAGGTGCAGGTATGCCTTCCCGGCAATTTATAATCTTATAGGTAGCTAACAGAGGTGAAGTGACTTGCCTAGGGTCACACAGCCAGTTTTCATCAGTCAGGGCTTGAAGTCAGATCTTCCTAGCTCCAAGGCCAACTCTATCTACTGCTTTTGCATTGCCTCATACCTCAGTTTCCAAACAAGTCTGGTTGGGCTTGCAGCATTAGGATTCACTCACAGGAAGATAAGAATAAAATAAAAAAAAATATATGAGAGTGAGGCTGTGCAAAAATTGACTCCAAGCAAGCTGTAAGGTCAACATCAACAAATATCTGATTTTTTCAAAAGTTGCTGTTTAAACAAGCGATAAGACTGTTACTAGCAGAATCTTCTAATACAAAGAGCAATAATACAAATATCTTAAAAATGGATGCAAAGATATTCACAACTTACTTTTATGTGCGGTACTTCACGATTTACAAAGATTATTCTGATGGGGTGACCTCATCTGCCTCAACCATCTTAGAATCATTTTGGAAGGAAAGCTGCAGCTCATCTGTTTTCTTTTAAAGCTTGGGAAACTCAACTGCAACCACACTGTTTGGGAAGTTAATTGGTGACTTTACTAGAGCTGGCTCACACAAGGGGCCCACACAAGAGCTGGTGAGCTAGACTTCACTAGAAGCCTCAGGCTAATTTGCCTTAGGGTTGCTGAGGGTTTCAAGGCTATATTCAAGAACCACAGGAGATTATTCTCAACCAGTAAATTGGTCACACCTGATTCTGGGGAACTTCTGTGGGACCAGCCCAGATTTACTCTGAAGGGATTGTTAGCCTCTAAATCTAATGATACCTCATTTAAATTTATCATCAATGGTGTCCATTTTTTCCATTCATCCAAAAGTTGTATGTAGGCAATAGGAAAGGCCAAAGTCACCCACTGAATCCTGGCCCATCACCAGTTGTCTTGATCTTTTACCACTGGATTTTCGTGACTGAAAGAAAAAGTGAGGCTGATAACTTTGTGCAGCTCTGCCCCACTTATATCCAATTCACACGCAAGTCAAGACATCACCCTCATGATGTCATTGGTCTTCTTTGAGAACAAAGGATGAACAATATATAGGCAATAATTGAGTCAATTGTAAGGATAAGTCAGATCATGTAAACACTGTTTCCTTAGTGTTCTAGTGAAAACAAAGATAAAATACCTGGATAATTTTCTTTTTTATCCTTTACTTTGCAAATCCAGATATAACATACATTTCATTTCAATTACATTATTGTTATTATTATTATTACTGTGGAGCCAGCTGTATTAAAGTATAAAGTCATGGATGCCATAGAAATTACATTGGGTTCTAATACCCCCCTTCACCATCACAGGAATCAAAGGCTTAGAAGAGACACAGCCAGGTAAGGCTTATGCTAATCAACAGGTGACAATAGAATCCAGAGGAGGCAGATTCAGATTCCTGCCTTCAGCAGCAATAACTTAAATTTACACTAGTGCTTCAAGGTTTACAAAATGCTTTCCTCCCAACAACCTTATGAGGTAATCAATGTAAATATTATTCTCCACATTTATTTCTACCGATGAAGCCTGCATAGCTGCCTTCATTTTATCTGGTTGCAGTTCAATGTCAACTACTGGATCCTATCTAAGACAACCAACCTCAGCCAGTCTCTGGCCTCATCTCTGTGATTCTGCAACATCAGTACACTGAAAATATTAAGTATTTTAATTTGATAGAATATTTTGGATTGAAAAAATGTCAGAAATATATCTCTAGTCTACATAAACTCATGGGATGAAGTCACTGTCCCCCCCCCCCCGTGATTTCATTGGTATAAGGGGTTCCCAGTAATGAAACTTCTTTTACCAGAGCAAACTGGCAAGTATTCTACTCGTTATAGTCTTGAGGGGTAGCTAAGTTGCACTGAGAGGTTAACTTGTCCACAGACACAGAGTCATTAGTGTCAAAGGAAGGATTTGAACCCGCGGTTCTCTGCCCATTTTATGCCACACTACTGAGTCACTTTTTGGGAAGATAAAATACAAGAGCAGAGTTCCTAACTATAAAAATTATTTAGACCCCACCCACGTTTTCAAGTTTTTTTTTTGCTAGAATAAGATGATGGCTCTCCAGAGTCCTTGAGGAATTCCTTCTTTTAGCTAGCTAAATTGCCTAGATTGCTGAGGGTTTATATCTTCTTTATGTAGTGAAATTTTTTTTAATTGAATTATTTTGGATGCAAATCTAAAATGTATTGCTTGCTTCTATGCCTTCTAAGCAAGAGAAAATAAAACTAATTCAACCTCTTCTTCTGACCTAGGGTCATCATTTCATATATATATATATCACTTGGAAACTGGAAGTTCCTCGAGGGCAAGAAATATATTCCATATTGCTGAGCATGTTGTGTTAAATATTTTTAAAGGCAACTGTAATTCTTGTGTATATAGGAGTCAAAGTAACAGGGAATTGTGCACAGGCAGGTTAATATTCATTTTTTGGGCATAATCATCATTTCTGGTATAGATGTTGTATGTCGACATTGATCTGATCTTACCATTTTGCTTAATTAGCTTCCAGGGTGGGGAACCTGTGGCCTTGCTGCCACATGTGGCCTTCTAGGTCCTTGGGTGTGGCCTTTGGACTGAGTCCAAGTTTTACAGAACAAATCCTTTCATTAAGGGGATTTGTCCTGTGAGGTTTGGATTCAGTCAAAGGGACACACTTGAGGACTTAGAGGGCCACATGTAGCCTAGAGGCTGCAACCCCAGCCCTGTTGTAGTGATGTCTCAAAGACTCCATCAGGTGTATAAGACCATTTGTCCTTAAACTAGATAGGTTCAAAATTCTTTGCTTTGGTATTCATGTGTTTGTTTGATTTTTGTAGTTTTTCTGTCCTTTTCCCTTGTTTCCAGTATGGCAGGTTTCCCTGTCATCAATGTATCTGCCCAGAGCAGCTGTGCTAGCCTATTCTATTCTGCTGTGGAAATTAGATAATTAGGGCCTCTTGACAGGGGATGCCAACTCTCTCATGACCACTCCATCAAAGTTCTAAAAATGTACAGAAAGATGATGATAAGGAAAACCCAAGCAAAATGCCAATAAGTTCCTCCATTCAGTCTAAGACTAAAATAGAAGACAGCCAGAGGTCTGTGGAAGTTCTGGTCAGAGACAAGAGAGCGGAACAGGAAAGCAGGCCCTTGAGCAGAAACCTAAAGCCAGCAGGATCTTGGCTCTGGACTGTGAGAGCATCAGTGGACTGAGCCAGCCTCTACAGCTCATTGCACAGGGATACAGGGCCAACAGTACATACTCCTTTGTGGCCTTTGAGGCCCTGAAGTCAGCACCCAGACAGCCTCTACTGTAGCTCCAATCAGGAGACAGTGTAGCTATAGTTTTCAGAGAATGCACTCTGCAGCCACAATAGGAAACAAAGAGACAAGGCCAGCCCAATGTTTAGGTAATCTGTGTAACCCACCCAGAGTCCTGAAGCCAAGCTCTCCCAACTTTGGCACTGACATTACCCGAATGAGAGCCATAATAGGAGACAGGGCTCTCTTAGGGCCCAGATAATCCCTGTAGACACCACAGGTGATTGGATCAGTACGTTGCCTAAGCAGCCCCAACATCAGGGAACCTTATAGGAGGGCCTGGAACCAATAATCCTGTAAAAACCACTACAGCAACTGGGCAGCACCCAGAGGTCTTGAGGGTGATCTGTGACCAGAGATTTCTACATCTAAATGGGGTCTGTTAGGTCTGTAGTAGTAGATGAACACAATTCTTGGTTGGTGTTTGTTCAAGGGGAAGAACACAGACAAAGGCTTAGGCCAAAATCATGTTGTAAGGCCGGGAGACAGACGCAGAAGCCAGGGATTCCAGCAGTGGCCAGCACTGCAGTGGCAGCAGCATCAAGTTTGCAGAGGGAACAGGATGACATAGGGCCTGCCCACACACCCAGGAGCACAGAAAGGAGCAGAATCTGGACCTACCTTGAAATCTTCCTCAGAAACTGAGGCTAGGAATAGGAGGAAACAGAAGAAAATGCGTCTCAAGGAGGACAGAGAAGTTTTTTTGTCTTCTATGCAGTCACAATAAATCCTACAAAATAAAATGCAAATTGCATCAAAGGTAAAACAGAAAGCTTATATACCTCTGACATAATGAACAACACAATGATTATGTCACGGCTAATGACTGAAGCTCTAGTTTCTCTGCAAAACTCATAAGCAGCAGGGCCAAATAAGAACCCTGCATTTTTGTCTCGAATGTTTTGAGATTAATTATTTTCATTTCAGTTTCCTCTAAAACACAAGCCTGATCCCACCTTTTTTTTTTTTTAACAGAAGTATCACATATCTGCTGGAACTGATTCTTCCATGTGCCAGTTATGTATTTATGTAATTTGTGCAAAACATTCATAGCTTGGATCACTAAAACAATCTATAAACACTTAAAAGAAAATGATTTATTGGCTAAAGAGAAAGAAAAGTGTACCTAATATACCCAGAGAAGTACAAAGCAACGTATCAGTAATTTATTGATCATTAAACAAACTCCCCCCAAAAAGTCATAGCACGTATATTGCCTTTATTCATTTACACAAAAACCTTTGGTTTAGTTCTACAACCAGGGCATATTCATACACTGCAAACATATAAAATTGATGTCCTGTGCTGTGAATGAAAGCACTAGAGTACTTGATGTCCACATAGAAAATTATTCTCTATTTAGATGATGTCAAAATGATTCATAGAAAATGTAGAATCTTTAAAGAAGATAGCTTAAGCCTTTTATGGTTCTACCATAGCCTCAAACCCATGATCCTCTCTTCTAGATAGAACTAAGTTGGCCTTCAAAATTTGAGAGAAAGTCATACCAAAAACATTTTAGTAATCACTTCTTGAATGTGGATGTCATCAAATTAAATGATTCCATTGAAAAACAGCTCCTCTAACTTGTGGTATCTTCCCCCCCCCAATGGCATGAAAATGTCATTTAAACTCAATAACTGTGAAATTCTTAATTATGCCAAGGAAAGGTAGAGACTGAATGCTTTGAACTTGAATCTAAATGTCAAATTGAACCAATGAACAAAGGGGTATCTACAAATATCTTGGTTCCCTCCAGGTAAGATACATTGAGTACAAATATGAAGCTCTCAAGGAGAAAACTGTGGCTTTGTAAATCATGGGACTTACTGGCATTCTGAAGACAAAGCTCAATGAGAAGAGATGTTTAAAGAAATGAACATATATGCAATATAAATGTTAACATACAGTTTTGGAAATGTAAAATGGACTGTGATGGATTTTAAAAGCATGCTTTAAAAGACATATATGATTAAGAAAACATCAGGTACATCACTCTAAGATAACCTACAACTTTGTTTTTAAGAAAAGAGAGAAAGAATCTCAGAGTATTATAAACAGGGTTAAAAACTTAGAGAATTTCTTTTAGAACAAGCAGACATCACTTAAAGAATGACAATAGGTATATACTACCAGCTTAGTTAAATATCCCTAAAAGTGTTCTACCTCTGGATGAAGCTTATGAAATGTCTAAGATCTTAGAGCGGAATCAAAAGGCCCTCACTGGGTGGTAGCCACGTAAACCCAACCAACAAACTGACTAACAAGCAGGGTTGAATGGTTGAGTCAGGTAGATTTGTTTATAGACATGAAGAATTTTATGATGACAATTTAGGACCAGGATATTGTCATCAGAAATTGCAGATGAATTAGTCATAAGGAGTCTAAACCTTTTATTTTTGTGAAGAACTTTATTTTATTTTAAAAAATTATTTTATTTTTTCCAATTACACGTAAAAACTATTTTCAACATTCACTTTTTGAAAGTTTTTGAGTTCCAGTTTTTCTCCTCTCTTCCTCCCCTCTGTCTTCCCAAGACGGCAAATAATCTGGTCTAGCTTATACATGTGCAATCATGTAAAAACATATCTTCACATTAGTTATATTGTGAAAGAAGAAACAGAAGAAAAAGAAAGCACAACTCCCCCCCCCAAAAAAAAAAGTGAAAATAATATGCTCTGATTTGCTTTCAGACTCCTTTATTTTTTTCTCTGGATGTGAATGGCATTTTCCATTATGAGTCTGGAATTGTCTTAGATGATTTTATTGCTGAGAAGAGCAAAGTCAATCATAGTTGATCTTTGTACAGTATTACTGTTGCTGTCTACAATGTTCTCCTGGTTCTGTCCACTTCACTCAGCATCAGTTCATGTAAGTCTTTTCATGTTTTTCTGAAGTCAGCCTGTTCATCATTTCTTATAGTACAATAGCACTCCATTATGCCCATATACCACAAGTTGTTCAGCCATTTCCCAGTTGATGGGAACTCCTTCAATTTCCCAATTCTTTGCTACCACAAAAAGAGCTGCTATAAATGTTTTATGTTCTCTTTGAGATACGGCTGTAGTGGTTTTGCTAGATAGAAGGGTGTGCAGTTTGATTGCCCTTTGGGTATAGTTCCAAATTGCTTTCCAAAATGGTTGAATCAGTTCACAGCTCCACCAACAATGCATTAGTGTCCCAATTTTCCCACATCTTCTCCAACATGTATCATTTTCCTTTTCTGTCATGTTGGCCAATCTGATAGGTGTTTTAATTTGCATTTCTCTGATCAATAGTGATTTTAGAGCATTTTTCTTTTTTTTTTTTTAGCTAGGCAATGGGGTTAAGTGACTTGCCTAGGGTCACACAGCTAGTAAATGTTATGTGTCTGAGGTCACATTTGAACTCAGGGCCTCCAGAATCCAGGGCCAGTGCTCTATCCACTGCGCCACCTAGCTGCCTCTTAGAGTGTTTTTTCATGGGACTATAGATGACTTGGATGTCTTCATCTGAAAACTACTGCTCATATTCTTTGACTATTTATCAATTGGGAGTCTAGACTTTTTAATCAATGCACATTATGCAAGGAAATGATAGAGACTCTGCAATCTATTACTTCAGAATGATAATATTTAACACCTATCATATACCTAACAAGATATGACCTGGTAGCTAAAACTATATATTAGAAGCTTGCTAACTTTTATTAACTAACAGGTTAGTTGTCCTTGCATAATGAATATAGACCTCAAAATATGCAGGAAAATTCAGCAAAGAAACTGTCCTGTAACTGGCCCATTGCCACAGATTGCATTATCACAGATTAGGTACAAATAATCACCTAAACATAACCTTAATGCATACAAATTTTTTAAAAAAATTAGTTGTTGTTGCCTTACCAAATATTCATACTCTCCAAGCTACATGGAATAAAAAGTTTCAGTGCACCTAGCAGAAGAAACCAAAATTATGTGGGGGAAAAAGATGAAGGATTGGCAAAATATGTCAAACCAATAGCTGAGTCCTGTGTATTTGTTTAAGGAAATGCAGAGGTTTATGGTAGCAGCAGAAACCAGGCCATTGCAACCAGAAATTATAGATAGGTCATCCATAAGATGCCCAGAATTATTGATTGTGCAACAAACCAGAGAAATGGCAACATTTCACTGCAAATTACACTGCAAATTAAAAAAAAATAGCACCTACTGGATGACTAAAAAGATAAAAATCAACTGGCAAGAATTTTGTGCTGGACATTTACTATCTACAAACTAACAGATGGCAAATCTCTGTTACAAATTAAAAACAAAAACAAAAACAAAAACCCTAAATATCCCTGAGAACTCAATAAATAGTCTCTATTGAAACCAGAGCATTATTACAGATGAAAATGTTGTCTACAACCTTATGGGCACAGTATTGACCAAAAAAAAGTTGTTCAAGAACAAAGTTCTTAACAAATGTTGCCGTACTGAATATTCATAATCTCCAAATTACATCAAATGAAAGGCTTTCAAAAATAGAGACCTAATAAAAAAATCAAAATCATATGGAAACAGATGGGCCTAAATGTTATCCCCTTCCTGTTTGCTACTGTAATTGTTCTGAGGATGTTTTCAGTAAGCCTACAGAACATGATTTTGCATCTTCTGTGGTATAATTTAATATAAATGTAAAAATGTGAGCGTATAAATATGAAAATCTTTACTTTTCTACAAGCATAAAGAGCAATCATTTTCTTCAACCAGGTAACATTTGACCTAATGTTAAACACAGAAGAACAATACTAGGAAAGTAATTTGTCCTCAGATTACTTCTTTTTGAACTTTATCAAATACAGAGCATGAAAATGATAAATTTGAAAACAAAATAAAGTACCCCCCAACTAATATAGATGTGTTTTAAGTTTAGCAAATCAATTTTTAACCTTTTAATGTACAAATGTATTAATTATTGATAGGAAATGTATCTTTCACATTATGAGGTAAAATAGGTGTTGAGGGTTCTCAGGTTTTGCAGATACAGCTTGTCACCTGTATCTACCTGGCACTAAAGTTGTTCCCAATTTATTCAACCAGTTGAGTTGGAATTGGTCAGACAAGATGCATGTTGTCATGTGAACAAAACAGCTAGTTGATTTAACTTTTAACTTTTTAGCTATTCATTGTGTTTTGTTGCAGAACTAATGATCTAATTATGATTTAATTATTTTGTGACTTGTTCAGCTATTTGCTCTGTTTTACCTTTATAAACAAACCTACTATCCCAATACATATAATTCTTGGCCTTAAGAAAAATTCTATAGATGTTTCTCTTTAGTCAAGTAGCTTAAATCTAAATGAGAAGAGGAGAATTTTTGCACTTTATTGCAACCCTAATAAAAAGTCTTTGCAAGGCAATATAACTCTTCTTTGGTAAACAAACATGACTATAACTTTTGGTAAAGGTTATATAAGACTTTAGTTAAAAGTTAAAAGTTATTAAAAACATTAAAAATGTATAAAAGTTTATTAAAATAGCATAAGTTCTTTAATTAAAAGTAATATATAAATGATATATGTATATAATAACAATACATATGTGTATAAATATAAAATAAACTATAACTTTTTGGTAGATAGGAACTAGAGGGTTGTATGGAAATATACTCCTGTGACTCTTCCCTAATGTTTAGAGAGTCATTTGAAAAGTGGTGAAATGTTTTGAATTTCCTGCATTAGTGTTTAAGAATGGTTACCATCTCTCTACAATGCTTGGAGCTGAGACAGAGTCTTTTTAATGGGAGAAATTCACTGAACTACATTTCCAAGAAAACTATTTGACAAAATCAAGATGGCAGAATGAGAGACTGCAATTTTGGCTTAGTTCCCCCACAACATCCTTCATAATGACCTGGAAAGTTTATCAAACCTAATTATGATCAAGAAATCCAAGAAAAAGTCACAGTGAGTAATTTTTTCCAGCCCAGGGTAGCTTAGGAAGATGAAGAGATCTGCTAACACTAGGGTAGGGGCTGGCCAGCCGCACAGTGCAACAGCAGCAACATGGCAGCAGACAGAAATGGTAGCAGGCTGCATCAGAGGCAGTAGCAGTAGCAGTAGCAGCCGCAGCAGTAAGAAACAGCCTGGTGCACAGGGGCAGTAAAAGGGGACTAATTACCTATGCAAAAAGAGACCCCAGGGGACCCCTCAACTATCATGAGGAGCAGGAACAGGTGCCAACTGATATTTTTGTAACTTTTTTGTATTTTTATTATTATTTAATAATTTGTTTTTTATTATTTAATTATTTATTATTTAATATTGCTTAATATTTTTGTATTTTTGTTACCCAGTTTCTAATCACAGTCCCAGGGTGGAGAAGAATGTTTTTTGTCATGATAGGGCAAGAGCCTAATCTGTGTAAAGAATAACTCCTTAAAAATCGGTTGGCCAAATGATAAAAGATTTATAAAACTTCACTGAAGAAAAGAACTCCTTCAAAATCAGAATTGGCCAAATGGAAGCTAGTAACTCATCATCATCTCATAATAAGACATCAAGAAACAATAAAACAAAGTCAAAAGAATGAAAAAAAGTGAAGAAAATGTTAAATATCTCATAGAATATTGAACTGGAAAATAGATTGAAGAGAGAGAATTTAAGAATCGCCGGGCTCCTTGAAACCTCTGGTCAAAAAAGAGCCTAGACATCATATTTCAAGAAATTAAAAATGAAAACCACCCAGATATCCTAAAACCAGATGGCGAAGTAAAAATTAAAAGAATCTACCAGTCACATCCTGAAAGAAACATTAAAATAAAAACTCAAAGGAATGCTATGGCTAAAATTAAGAATTCCCAGGTCAAGGAGAAAATATTGAAATCAGCCAGAAAGAAATAATTCAAGTACCTGGAGCTACAGTCAGGATCATACAAGATTTAGCAGAAACAGAAGACTTGCAACATGTTATTCTGGAAGGCAAAGGATTACAACCCAGGATAATCTACCCAGCAAAACAGCATAATCCTACAGGGGACAAAATAGATATTTTATGAAATAAAGGTCTTTCCAACATTCCTTGCAAAACACCAAATAGAAAACTTGACATACAAACACAAAACTCAAGAGAAACATGGAAAGGTAAATATGAGTTAATAATCATGACTAAATGAAGTCAAACTACATTTCTATATGGGAAGATAATACATGTAACCTCTTGGAACTTTATCATCATTAGGGCTATTAGAAAGAGTTTACTTAGACAGAGGGTATGAGTGTTATTTTATTATGTTGGGATAATCTCAAAAGAAGAGTAGATGAGTGAGAAAGAGGGATGTGGTGAGGAGGGAGGAAGGGATGGGAAGGATGGGGAAAATTATCTCAACTAAATGGGATGTACAAGGAAGAGTTTATACAATGAAAGGGAGAATGGGGGGAAAGCAGGCAACACTTGAATTTTATTCTTATCTACCTAGTTCAAGGAGGGAAGAATATACATACACACACACAGCTGGGTACAAAAATTCATCTTACCCTATAGGGAAGTAGGAGGGAAAGAAGTTAAGAGAAAGGGGGTGGGAAATATGAGGGAAAACATATTAAGGGAGGCAGTTGTCAGAACCAGAAAACTCTATGGTGTAGTAGTAGTGAGAGCAAGCATTAACTCTTGACTGATGGCATACTTTTAGTACATAAAAGGTTGGAAAATTTGTAAGACAGGCTGCCATAGTGTTGAAGCAACAGGAAATATGGCAGACACATTTAGGCTATCGAGGTGTCTCCATTGCCAAAGCTTATCGGTACACAGTAGACTGCAATTGCTACACCAAAGGAAATAAACAATATTCTTTAATTGCTATGCCAAAAAAAGTCACAATTTTGAAGTCTGCTATTGGGGTGAGTTTTCTTAGAACTCTCTGCGAATGGGTTGATGTCTCCCTCTCTCTCTAGGTTAAAGACATCAGAATGTTAGCTGGGCACTAAAGTTAGTACTCTTAGTACTGTGGGTTTGGGCGGAAGTCCTTTGAACGTGGATGCCGTGAGCAGTTAGAACTGATTCAATTCATTGTTAATATTTTGCTACTCTAAGTCAGTAAATACTTGATTTAAATCTGTGTCATCAGGCTTAGTCTTGTGTAGGAACATACTTTGGTAGGGGATTGGAACTGTGCTATTATCCCAACAGTACTATGAAACTAAATGCAGTTGAGAGGACAATGTCAAGAGGGCCTTGGACTACTTTATTTTTAATGGGAGAACAGAAAGGAACTTGAAGGACAGCATCAAATTCTGGGAAATCTTCCAGGTTCAAATGGAAAATCTAGGAGAAAATCTGAAAGAAAAGATTGGAGGAGTGGTCAGAGATAAATATATTTTTACTTAGCTGTTTGTTTTTTCATTTTTGATAATGAAACACTCAAATTGGTTGGCTTTTATTTGCAGTGACTTCCATTTGCAACACACAATTACACTAGTAATTAAATTCTCCTTTGTGGCTTTCATTCAGATTGAATCTAAGATGCATGTTTGGGTCGATTCTAATTTCATCCCAACCAATTCACGTGCCCCTAACACTGAATTGTTTATATTTTGTTTTCTTGTATGTCCTGGTAGAAGCTGTTGTTTTCATTAGATTTGGACACTTTCTGAGCTTACTTTAAATTCTGGATTTTATGCCATGTTACAAAGAATAAGCTCACTTCCACCTATTTGTTTATATAAGAACTGTATTTTCCCCCCCCTCTGATCTGAGCTACGGAGTCTAACATGACTCACTAGGGTTTGGTGGTAGAATAAAACATGGGGCAAACTATACCAAACTGCCCCCAGTGAAAGTCCTAACCCTCTGAAATGCTCTTAGTTCCTGACAATCATGAGACCATGTTTTCTTTCCCTGCAGCCATATACAACTGCATCATGGGGTCTTTGTCCTAACAGCTCTGGGTGACCCACCTACCAGCTCTCTTTTTGACGTATATACAAAACATACATACATATATACACACACACATATGTATATATATGCGTGTGTATATATATAATGTATATATGTATATGTATATATATATATATATATGTAAAACTCCAGGTATTTTAACCAGACTATGTACCATGTTTCACGAATTGCCACGAAATGACCATTTCAATGATGGTTTCCATATGTGTTTTGGGAGTCTTTCACTTACAGCTGTTCATTGGAATCTTTCTCCCCAAAACGAAAGAATTTGAAACAGGAGAGGGCGCCCTTTGCTCTAGTGAGCAGCATAAATTGGGTTTTCCTCCTGCAGGAGGAAGCTTGCGGTCCTTTATATTTTGCTTGTGTTTCTGTTTCTTTGGTTACTGAGGGGGTAGGGAGGGGACAGAACATTCCAGCATTAGTACTTAATGCCCTCACCCCATCCCGGGTCTGCTTCTCAGAGCAGGGTGACCTCATTGTTGAAGAGGTGCAGATTAAAAGAAGAAGCAGTCATACATGAGCAGCCTGACTTGTGGGGAGCCTCAGCTGCAGCACACTGCAGAGGATGAATACCTGAGCAGCCGGCCCCGCCCTTTGCCTGCCAACAATGTCTGCCTTCTCTGCTGCGAGCTTTTGAGCGCATCAGGAGGGATGCAACGCCTGCTTTAGCTAAGGGGGTGCTGCTCCCTGTGGATTCTGGTCCGCTGCAGCATGGGAAAACACACAGAAGATATAATCAAGGTGTGGGTGGTTAGAGGGGGCCGGAATTCATTCTTTCAGTCTCCCAGGTGTTTTGTGCAACTTCTTTGTCGCAGTCTGACACTGGTTTTGCCGCTTGTGCGCAGCTGTGAAGGTGGTGCTTTGTACATGGGGGTCATAAGAAAGATGGGTGGAGAAGCATCTGTGGGGAAAGCCGTGGCTGAACACAGCCCACACGATCTCCTGAAGGGAGTAGTTCCCTGTAGCTGAGAAAAGTGAACCGTTTACCCAAAGAGAAGGGCAAGGAGAGGGAGAGACAGAGACACAGAGAATCAGACAGACGTGAGAGAGAAAGAAATGAGACAGAGGGAGAGTCAGATGGAGAGAGGAGAGAGATAGAGACAGGAGAGGATGGAGAGACAGGCAGGGACGAGAGAAGCAGATGAAAAGAGACAGGAGACAAAGGGCGGAAAGAGGGCAGACAGAGGAATGAAGACAAATAAGAGAGACAGAGTAGAGAGAAACATAAAAAAAGAGACAAAGATACAGAGGAGAGACAGAAAGAACAAAACAGAGAAATGAAGACAGATGGAGAAAGGAGAGATGAGGAGAGAAGACAAAAATACACAGAGGAAAGACAGATACAAGGCAGAGGGCAGTAAGAGACAGAGAGATTAATGGAAAGAAGGGAAAGAAACAGAGACTTTCACAGAGAGAGACAAAGATTTTTACATCAAAACTGACTGATTCTAAACATGTTCCTAGGAATCTTCTTTAATTGAGATACTTGTCCTCGGAAATAGGCCAGTTTTTTCCAAAGTACCTACTCCCTCCAATCTTGCTCACTTTTATAAGCTATTGTCGTTTTGTCCAATTTGCTCTGTTGGTAGTATGCCTGCCCCCCACTGCACCCCTAACCCTTTTTACTCCCACTCTCTTTTACCCCTAGGAAGGCTAAATAATATCCACATAAGGCAACAGGTTCCTGCTTATCGTTATGTGTGGTCATGGCTGCATTGTGTACCAGCAAACTAAAGAAGCAGAAAAAGCCACAGCCCTGTTAGCCAAGATTTTGCTTTTCTGCACAGAGAAAGGGGAGGACTGCTTTGGTAACTGAGTACCAACAGGTTAAAGAGGGAAGAATTTTTGGCTTCAATTCCTTTCAACTTTTAGGTTCAGTGACTACATCTGCAAATCACCATAGTTCATTTGAATTCCTTTTGGAGAAAAAATGTAAGAAATGCATTCCATCCTCCATTTCTACCCTCAGAATTTTTCATGGTCCCATTCTTAAAGTGACATCACCCTTTCCCTCAGGATAATAGCCTAGTTATTCTGTCACTTGCTATAGTTCATGCCCCCTAAGTCCTTAACCCTGTTAAGAGACCGCAAAGGGGGCTGACATCTAAAAATGAAAGACATTTTTAGAAGACTGCTCGAATACCGCCTGTAAAGAAAAGTACCGAATAATTCAGGGGGTCTGAGGGTCTGAGAAGGAATGAGGAGGAGAGGTAAAGAGGAAAAGAGGAGGTGTTGAATAGTACAAGATTGTGGGCCATTGATAAATACTTGTTGACTAACCTGAGTTATGTAGGGTGAAACCTGATAATACATTGGGTGATTTTCAAAACCTCAACTCAGGTGAATTAGGGGCTCTAATGGTATTATTAGCTTTCTCTCTCTCTCTCGCTCTCTCGCTCTCTCGCTCTCTCTCGCTCTTCCCCCCCCCTCGGCTTTTACCTTTACCTGTGTCCATTTTTTGCCTTTGCTATAATGAAAAGGGTTCTTGTGGATAAGAAGGTAATGTAGCAGCAGGAACAAAGTTCTTAAAGATAAACAGTTCCATTCTTATTTCTCTGCCTTGCTTATACTTAATTTTACCCAACTGTTTCTACTACCATTACCTTACACTTTTTTTCTGGAATCTCTGTTATTCCCAGTCATTCTTTGGGTAGAATATCTGGTACTCAACATATAGAGCGGTGTTATCAAACTCAAATAGAAGCGATCCCTGTGTGTCCACATATTGACTTAGAAATCCACAAATTAACGTTATCTGTGTTATAATGTATTTTTTATTTATTTTGTTAAACGTTTCCCCATTACATTTAGTATGGTTTGGGCTACACTCCAGGTTAGCTTGCAGCTAGCAGCAGAGAGTTTTATGTCTCTGATGTGGACGATACCAGAACCCTGAGCCTGAGATCCCATCAACTTTTGGTCAACTTGCTATAGTTTCATTTTTTCTGGGAACTGGTCCATGGCACGTTACACTTGGTTCCCCAGTGCTTTTACACTGTACTGCTCGTGATTTCACAACTCCAACTTGAGGTAGTGAGCTTTCCTGTTAGCCTGGCTCTAAGTCTAGAGATCTGTCATGTCTGAATCCAAATTACTAGTCTCTTTCTCATTTGCTGCTGCTGGTGCTTCCAGATCTCATTTTCTAGTACTCACTTCCCTTTTTTTCCCCCTATGTTCTGTCTGCATACAGTCTAGACCACAAGAGTATGTTTTAGATGGATAATTCACAGGGAAAATAGGATGTACAAATTCAGAAATAATCAACCAAAGTAGAAGTGTATATAAAAGAAGTTTGTCCAGTCTTGGACTGAGGGCCACCTAAGCCTTCTGATCCAACCCCCAGCTGAGGTTGCATAGGCCTTGTTTGTTTTGTATTTGTTTGTTTGTTTTTTTGGCAATTGGGGTTAAGTGACTTGCCCAGGGTCACACAGCTAGGTGTCAAGTGTTTGGTCTGAGGTCGAATTTGAACTCAGGTACTTCTGACTTCAGGGCCAGCACTCTATCAACTGCGACATCTAGCTGCCCCACATAGTTTGGACCATGATACTCTTTACAACAGAGCTAGTGATCGCTGTATTCATTCTTTTCTTGGTCCTACAGGAGAATGGAACTTTCATTTCAAAACACACCCAAGTTGAGTCAAGGATTTTTCTACCTACATCCTCTGGATTCCGAGCAATTGGTCTATTATTCCAATCACAACCTCACTTCTGATTGATCAGGAAGCCTCCTTGTGGTTCTCCACCCATATTACTACTGCATAATTGGTTCTCTTACTAGGACTATCCCCTCTTCCCTTCCAAGGGAAAAACAAGGAAACACATAACAGGTAGTATTCTTGTCTCCTCAAAAAAGATCAGCTTTCAACTTGATACCATGCAGATTGATCCCAGTGTTCACAAATGACCCTCCTTTCTTTACAAGATCCTCTTTCCTTACTACTAAAACACAGACTCTTTGAGGGCAGGGAATGGTATGTTGTTTTTATAGTTTTTTTGGACAGTGGCTAGCACAGTATCTCCTACATCAGTGGCATCAAACTCAGAGAGAAATGAGGCCACTAACCTGTACATAAGGATCCTGATGGGCTATGTGTTGACTTAGAAGACTACTTGTTAACGTTATCTATGTTCTATTGTATTCTTATTTATTTTGTTAAGTATTTCCCAATTACATTTTAATCTGGTTGGGAGTGTTATAGGCAATGCAGCCTTCAGGTTGTGTATTTGATACTTCTGTTGTATATAATAGGCATTCAGTAAATACTCATGGAAGGTCAGAAGGCAGGCAGGAAGGAAAGAAAGAAAGAAAGGTTATAGAGAAAATAAGTCCTCTAATGAAGAAGATATGTTTAGTTTGATGATTTACAAACACACACATATGCATTGGCACACACATGCCTATGAACATGCTCACGCACACAAACACACACAAGAGCAGGGGGAAGAAAACTATCAACCTGATCAAAATGATGTGACAGGTGCAATAAGGGACTGTGAAAGGCTTACAGCCAGGAAGCCTGTGTGAATGATAGAAAGTCATTGTCGTGTGTGAACCTGACCCTGTACATTCCTATTGTCCATTCAGATGGATCCTATCAGCATTTCTCAAATGCTTTCCTCTCTTAGTGTAACTTAACTCCCTGTAAAGCTTGGGGAGACATCATATGGGATAGGCTGTTTAGAAAATTGGCATTTTGTGCCAAGTTGCCTCTTCCCTTAACACCTGAGATAATTATGTACCCCGGGTCAAGGACAATCCAACAAACTGGAGCCTTGTAAGCACGGTATGAGAGGGAGCGTTTTTAAAGGACAGTAGTGGGTAGCTAGGTAGTGCAGTGGATAGAGCATTGGGCCTGGAGTCAGGAAGACTTGAGTTCAAATGTGACCTCAGACACTTCCTAGTTGTGTGACCCTGAGCAAGTCACTTAACCCCATTTACCTCAGTTTCCCTATTTGAAAAATAAGCTGGAGAAGGAAATGGCAAACCACTCCAGTATCTTTCCCAAGAAAATCCCAAACAGAGTTATTAAGAACTCGGGACACAACTGAAACTTGGGACAACAATGGTTGAGAGAGAAGAAAAAAAGTATATGATTTCAAACCACTGTATCACGGAAGAAACCATAAGGGCCAAGGTGCTAGGGTATGGCTGAGAATCTTGGGGCTTAGACTCTATGTCTTTGCTGTAAGACTTTGGGCAAGTTATTTAATCTCTTTGGGGCCCTGGTCTTTTCATTTGTAAAAAGAAGTGTTTAGACTAGATTATATTTAAAGGTGTCTACCAATGCTCTATGAATCTTTGAATGGCTGCTGGCTAATAGAAATTTATTTTCAAAGTAGGCTCCTTTCCACACCTCCACATCCCCCCAGTTCATCACCATTGGTGACTGTTTGCTGACTTTTTCAGTCAAACTCATCAACACTTATATTGACCTTTCCACCAAAACAGGACTTAGGGATAATAGATAAGAATAAAGGTAGATAGTTACTTATTGTCAAAGAATAAAGGTAGATGCATATTTATTGTCAAAGGGGAAAGGCATAAGCATTTTATTTTTTTTATTTTTTGCCTTTTCTTTTTAGGCAATTGGGGTTAAGTGACTTGCCCAGGGTCACACAGCTAGTAAGTGTCAAATGTTTGGTCTGAGTCCATATTTGAACTCAGGTCCTCCTGACTTCAGGGCCGCTGCCCCTCATAAGCCTTTTATATAGTATCCACTATGTGCCAGGCACTGTGCTAAGTGCTTTGCAAAATATCTCATTTGATCCTCATAACAATCCTGAGAGGCAGGTTTAAAATATCTCTATTTTACAGTTGAGTAAATGGAGGCAGTCAGAGGTTGTGACTCATCTAGGGATCCACAGCTTTGTCTGAGGCTGAAATTAAAGTCAAGTCTTCGTGACTCCAAGACCAGTGCTATATGCACCCAGCTGCCTCAAAGTCTTCAGAAAGTTTCTGTGGTGTTCTGTTGTGAGGAAGGGGTCTTTACTGAGGCTATTTTTGCTCAATTTACACAGTAAGAAACAGGGAGTAGCTTTTGGAGTAGTTTTATTTTTCTTCCTCCCAAAACAAGTACAGTGTGTCCCTTTAATGAATGGTAAACAATGATAATAAAGTCATCAGAGACCTAGCTTGGTGTTGAGAACTGGCCTCAGAGTCAAGAGGACCTGGGTTCAAATCCTGTTTCTGGCACGTACTGGTTGTGTAAACCTGAGCAAGTCACTTACCTTTCAGTGTCCCTAGGAAACTCTTAAAAACTAAGTTGCAGAACAACAGCTGATCTGCATTGCTAGAGGGAGTCTTTTCACTAAGACTTCACTAAACCAGAGAAATCACACTTCTAGGTCCCCTCAAGTTTCAGTAAATTTGCTAGGAATGAATGCATGTCTTAAGTTCTGAAGATGATTGCAGAAGCAGGAATGAGCGCTGGACTTGTGCTCAGAAGACTTGAGTTCAATTCCTAGCCAGTGGCTCAGGAGTCAACGACCCAGGTTCAAATCTTGCCTGTGAGGATTATTACCTTAGGTTTTCTAGGCCTCAGTTTCCTCATCTCTAAAATGTGAGGGTTGGACTAGATATCCTCTGAGGTCACTTCCATCAATAGATCTACGACCCTTCCCAACTGTATGACCTTGGGCAAGTCATTCTTCCTCGCTAGGCCTTGGCTTTGTTTTCTGTAAAAGGAGATAGAAATAACTTTGTTGCTCTTGTTTTAGTCATTTTTTCCAGTCACGTGTGACTCTTTGTGATCTCTTTTGGGGTTTTCTTGACAAAGAAGTGATTTGCCATTTTCTTCTCCAGCTCATTTTGCAGATGACGAAACTGAGGCAAACAGGGTCAAATGACTTGCCCAGGGTCTGGATCTGGATTTGAATTCAGGTCTTCCTGACTTCAGGCCTGGTACTCTATCCACTGTACCACCTAGCTGCCCCAGAAATACTTACATTCCCCTTTTAAAATCTTACTCTGATGGCTCACTGTGAACCCCTCCTGGGGGTCTTGAAGATTATATCAACAGACTACAAACTCTGACAGGTCCTGCTGAATTGAAAACACTTGTGATGACCAAGTCTAGCTAAGTTTAATAAGACCCTTTGTCACCAGAAAGTTAGTCACAGGATGATAAATTTATTTTTTTTTTGGTCCCTGCTATGTACACACTCCTGTGTGTGTTTTACGTTGGTTGGTAGAAGTGATACTCAAACAGATGAAATCATGGGTCCTTGAAGCACCAGAGTAAGTATAATTATTCAAACCTCTGTATCCCAGAGAGTGCAGACAGGAGAGGAAAGAGGGGAGGCATGAATAGGCCACGGAAAGCCCTTACCACTCTGTAGAAAGAGAGAAGTGATAGAAAGAGATGGGGGTGGGGTGGAGTTGGGCATAGGCAAGAAGTAATAATGGTAAAATAGATGAGGAGGAAAATAATTGTAAACAGATCAATAGGTTGCAAAGTCATTATATAATCACAGAGGGCAGACAGAACAATGGGGCAGCATTGTTTCAAGAGCTGTCCTAGCAGGGATGCTGACTAGTCATTGTGGAGATTGACAGGCCCTCTTGTTGGCATGCTGGGGAAAATTATTGTACCATATGACAGCTGGGTACTCGGTAGACTCTAGAGTGGCTCAGCATTTTGAGGTGGGAGAAATCCTTTGGCCCAAAGCAGTCTCTGTGGGTCTTGAGTTTCTTCTATCACCCTGAGGTCTGGCTCAGAGGATACTGTCCTCTGTTCTACATTGATCTTGGTATATGCTCTATCTTTCCTTCTCTCCAACCTGGCTGAATAAAACTTGAGAATGGTCTATAATTGGTGTTATTTTTAGTTTTCCATTTTAAAGAGATCTCATTTTATGATCTATATTTTAGGCTTCAGAGACAGAGGGCTGGCCTCAGAGTCAGGAAAGCTTGGGTCTTCTTTCTCTGATATATACTGGCTGTCCAATCCTGGCAGGTCACTTAAACTCTCAGTGCCCTAGACAACCCACTAAAATTATAAACTGTAAGGCAGGAGCTGATTTGCATTGGAAGAAAGACTTTTTTCACAGGGAGTTTTCTTCATGGGAGGTACACTTATACTTGGACCATTATAGTACTTAGGTGTTTCTGCTGGTTGAGAGTAAGTCAAAGGGTATAGCCGAGAGGATTAGTATGAGTTGACCATGAGTCCTTCATGTAACAAAATTGATGGCACCAGATACAGGCTGTACTGGTGAATGAGTCGCTGCTAACATATCTCCTGTGGCCCCCTTTATTCCCATGTTAGAAATTCATATTTAGGGGAGAACATACCCTTACTTCACAATACAGCCATTCAAATGGACCTAGAACATCATGAGAACTTTTATTTCCACATGTGGTTTGAACCAAAAAGTTCAGCAGTCTGAGAAAATCTGCATTATTCTAGGAGGGACATTTTTTTCTTGTTCTTTGATTTAAAAAAAAGTGGGCTAAAAAATAAGCATATAGGAAGAAATTTTACAAAAGGTTGAAAAGAAGTTAGAAGAAAGATTTGGCTTTCCCCTGTATGAAAGCTGGATAGTTGGTAGAGGTAAAGGACCCCTGCTCTGGAATTCGATGACCTGAGTTCAAATCTTACCTCTGATAATTTCTCTGTGTGTGACAGTTTTGTACTGAACCTTCCTGGGCCTCGATTTCCTTCTTTCTCTGCTTCCTGCCTTCCTTTCTTTTTTCTCTCCCTTCCTCCCTTTTTGCTAGATATGACTAATAATTTGGAATGCGAGAGGGAGGAGAAGCCCATGAAATCCTTCCTTGGGCCAGACTGGGGCTTTTTTCAATTTTTTTTTCATAGGCACCAGTTATAGTGCTGACTCTTAGCTACGGCTTTTACTCAAATAAGGCCATGACCCTGGATGATGTAGGGAATATTCTACAGTATACTGCTGTGGGGTCAGGATAAAGGAAATGAGAATCTTCTCCTTTATTTCGGAGGTTTTCTTTTTTTCTTTTCTTGAACACCCAGGTTCATTGGTATAGAGTCCTAGACTTGCATTCAGGAACACTGGGTTTAGATCCCACATCAGACGTTTTTGGCGAGATGAAAGAGCAAATCACCTTAATCTCTCAGGGCCTCATATTTCTTACAAATAAGGTAGAGATCATAATTGTAATACCTCACTGAGTTTTTACGAGGAAAGTGCCATATGAATATGACATGATTATTTGATATTACTTAAATTCTGAGTCAAAATTTCTCATGTTGGCCTGAATATAGGCCACCCCCAACCATAATCCACTTTATAAAATAAGGTCTTCTTGACCTTATTTTGAAAGGGATACAATAATAACTCACATTTATATACCATTTAAAGGTTCTAAGTGCTTTCCTCACAACAGTGAGGCAAAGGGGAAGGGAGCGGCCGCGATGAGGATAATAATGGTTAATAATGTGGTTAACAATGCCTTATTGCTACTCAGAGATATGGGGAAAGAAGATGTCAATGGGGGAGTAGATTAAGTGGGGGTCCCTATTGTCCCCCAGTCCCAAAAGACAATATGGTGGCTCAGACACACAGTAGACTGTATATTCTGATCAAAGGCCCAACGCTACTCAGGGCTCTGATGTGCCACTAATAGAAGAATGTCTTTGAGGGAGGCTGTGGTGGGATGGGCCACTTGGATAAGGATATTCTCTAAATTGCTTAAGAATGGTGGGGGACAGGGAACCATGAAGCTTAACTCTGTGCCACAAAAGGTAAGTGAATTGGTGATAGTGATGATGGGGTAATACCCAGTCTTTAGGTCACTAAACCTTAGCATACATGTATCATGAGCTATCCTGGGTTTGGGGATGAACCAATGAAACTATGTTTCACCAAGTTCACAAGAGGATAAGTATTATCATCCCCATTTTACAGAGGAGGAAATTAAGCTCAGAGGAATCAAGGGACACCTATCATAGCTAATAATACATTTTAGGCACATACTCAAAAAATAATACTGATTATAGGCTGATCTCAGGTTTTATACCTGCATTCCAAATCTGGTTTTAAAAGTATGTCCTCTACATGGACCAGTAGAACTATACAACATCTGCTGAAATAATTTTTTGGACATCCCTCTACAACCCACTAAATTTTATAATCAGATTTTGGGTGAATATTGTGAAAAACTCTTTTCAACCTTAAAAGTTCCCATTGGAAAGACTAGGAATATTTTGCAAGAAAGAAAACAGGGTCAGTTAATCAATAATCATTTATTAAGTGCCAGGCATTTAACAAGGCTCAGGAGTGACAAAGAGACAACCTGTGCCCTTGAGGATATCTCAGGGAGACAACTATACACATATAGGGGTGTGTGTGTGTATGTGTGTGTGTGTGTGTGTGTGTATATATATATATATACATATATATATATACATATATATATACATATATATACATATATATATATATACATATATATATATGCATGTGTACACACACCCCTACATATGTAAATCATATAAAGAGTAATGTTCAACTTTTGCTGGGATTAAATAAAATTATATTTATTTATGTTTATATAAATATAAAATAGATCTTACATGGAAGATAAAATGTTCCCAAACTTTATTCTTTTCTGCCACATCCCTCCATGAAAGGTGGGCAATACAAGCACTTTTACCTTTCTTGGGAAGTGGGATAGGGCAGAGAAGAACAGCATTTGGAAAGGTGTTGGCATCTTAAAAGTTTATTTCATTTATGGCAAAGGTTGGCATCTATTCTTGGACATCTCTTTTGAGTGTGAGCAGGCCTGCTCTTCTGCTGCTTTGCAAAAAGTTCTTTTAGCATCTTGGTCAAAGTTCTGGGCCATGGTGTGTGGCCATGGTTTTCCATTTGTGTATTTGTGAGCTGTGAAAACTGTGAACTTCTTTCTCAGTAAGGGAAAGGGTATAATTGAGCTGTTGGAATGATTTATGCAGTTCTTTCATGGCCCCGTGCTGGCAAGAGGTCAGAAGTACTGAAGGGCTTAAGTGTATCCTTAGGTAGTAGATTGAAGGTATTGAGAATGGGACAATCAGACAGTCAGGGCAAATCATGCGTTGGGCTGTGTGGAGGTAAATTAGTCAGAGAATAATAAAATGCATGGTGCGGGCTAGCCATAATCTGTATCCGAAAACTATCATCCTCTCCCCTTGTTTTCCTGCCCTGGGATGCTAGAACATTTAAAAAAAAGGAAGTGTGGGAAGAGTGGGTTCTGACTGTGACAATTACAGGCTTAACAAAATATTGCTCAGGACAACTATTGCCTTACTTGTTATCGTCCATTTAAGTATATTTCTGATGCACTGCTGGGAGATGTTTTTCAAAATAAAAAAATATACAATAAATTGTCCCACTACTCGTTGACATATTCTTCTGTTGGTTTGCTATGCTTAAAGAAAGCCTATTCAGCAAAAAAATGAAGAATTTTAGACTCAGTGGCAGTCTTTTAGCTCCTCCTTTCCCCACTGTGCACATCCCTGTTCAACTCTAGCTTCCATAGATAGAATGCATTTCAATGGGATCTACAACATTTTTATACTGTTTCTAAGTCATGCAAAATGATATTCCATTGCTCCAATGTACAGAAGAGCGTACCAAAATGTCTAAAATTTTGTTTTAAAAAGACTGCTATTTGTACTTCCAAGTAATAATCAGTTGGGGGCTGACTATACTAATTGAGATTTTTATAGGTCATAGGGTCAGAGATTCAGAGCTAGAAAGGAACTTTGAGACTGTGGAGTCCAGTCTCTCATTTTACAAATGAAAAAACTAAGACTGAGAGGTTATATAACTTGCCTTGGGTCATACAACTAGAAAGTGTCTGAGACTAGATTTGAACTTAGGTCTTTCCAAACTCGCAGACCTAATCACTGCACCAGCTTGGTGAAAGCAAAGGTGTAAACTGCTACTCATTTAATTATTTTGAATCAGTTCACTGAAAATTGCTTGATTGGCTCATCTAAGGCACGGTATAATGTATCTGCTTTCTAATTTGGAGTTTATCTTTTCAGTGGCCAAGGAATTCATGTCCATCAATAATGCCTCTGCCTTGGACATTTTTCCATATACAATGGCAGATTCTTATTCTTTATCCTTCCTTTGCCTAGACCACTTGCTGATCATGTCTCTTCTTTTGTTCTTCCTGTGTCACATTCCTCCCCACCCCTCTTTGTCTTGCCATCCTCATTCCTTCATAACATGGGTCACTTAGAGTTGGTCAGACATCAAAGACACCAGGGTCATCCACTCCATCCCAGGCCATCGCCAGGCATTCTGACTTTCGTCTTGCCACTGGAATTTGATGATTGTAGAGGGAGGTGATGACTTTGTGCAGTTTAGGTCAAAACATCACCCCATTATATCATTGGTTCTCTTCAAAAATGAAGAAAAGGGACAGCTAGGTGGCACAGTGAATAGAGCACCGTCCCTGAAGTCAGGAGGACCTGAGTTCAAATCTGACCTCAGACCAAACAGTTGACACTTACTAGCTGTGTGACCCTGGGCAAGTCACTCACTTAACCCCAATTACCTAAAAAAAAAAAAACCCAAAACAGCAATATGACATGATATAACATGAGAATATCACATTATTATGATAATATATTTATAAAATAAATGAGTTTTTGCAAGTTTGAGGTAAATTTGATATTTGAAAAGTCATCTGTAGCTATTTGGGTTTATCCTCACAACATTCCTAGAATCCTGGAAAGTAAGTTGGTGACATCCTGTAATGTTGATGAGAAAATCAAAGCCATGAGTTTTTAGGTATTTTATGGAAAAGAAGGGTATTATCTAGTAGTGGATATGGAAACAGTATTGTGAGGACCAGCTGTACCAATGCTCTATGGTGTGCATTTTTACATAATTTGCTTCTTATTTCAAACTCCATTTTCTTCAAAATTGTTCAATCATCAACAAAAAGTCTTGGGTGACTATGAAACCAATTCCTGCTTAAGGCAGGAGTCCAAGGCTACTGGGTATAACATGGCTCCTCTGTGAGCTTAGGTAATGGGTAGTGCTTGGGTAGTAGGGGAAAATAATTTTTCTTTGCATACACATTCAGTTTTTTATCTTTCCAGTTCCTCCAGTCAAGAAGGAAACTGAGAAGGCTGTTTGGATGATCCGACTGGTCGTTCATTACAAATAGGGTTAGACCACCACCGTTGAGGTTCTTGCCAACTGGAACTGCTGACCGAGGGGTAAAAGTTTCCCTATTCCTATTGCCAAGTACTTCAACTGAACACTTGCTCATGTTTCATTGTTACTACACTTCTGTACTGTACTGAAAAGACTGCTCACTCCGAAGTCTAACTTAACAGATGTAGTCCCCATGTAAGTGGAGGGCAATGGAGGGGAGGTATTGTGACATTAACAACCACTTTGTCTTTCTACGATATCTTATCACATAAGTCTTCCTGCCTCCTTGAGCTTCTCTCACTATATCTCTGAAAACAAAATTTGTAAAGAACTGTTGTTCACTGAGATCAATTATTAAATTGCAGCTCATGTTTTTCTTTGTCCAACATAACCTCTCTCTCCAATCTTTGAGACCCTCCCTATGTGCTACAGTAAAACAACTTCTGTCTAGAATACATTTCTTCCAGTTTATAGTATCCAAGTAGCCATGATGGCCTTAATGGAAGTGTTTATTATAATTTTTTTCTTCTTTATGCCATCACTTTGAATACCCTAAAAGAAAATAACATTGTTCACACTTCTAAATCTCATGTCTATGGTCATGACCTAACTATTCCTAATGTATATTTTGTAAAAGACATTTTCTTATTTTGACCCAATTTTTTTTGAGGGAGGAATGGAAAACTCTGGATCAAGTTCTCAAATAATTTCAAATAAGAGGAAGAATGTCTAGACTCCAAGTCCCCACTGATGGTGTTCACTTAATCACCTTCCACCTCAGTTCCCTCGTCATAAAGGTGGCACAGTGGATACAGCCCTAGGCATCTGCCTTCAGACTCTTTGCCTTCAGACTCTTTTTTTTTTTTTTAGTGAGGCAATTGGGGTTAAGTGACTTGCCCAGAGTCACACAGCTAGGAAGTATTATGTGTCTGAGGTTGGATTTGAACTCAGGTCCTCCTAAATCCAGGGCTGGTGCTCTATCCACTGCACCACCTAGCTGCCCCCAGACTCTTTATTAGCTTTGTGACCCTGGGCAAGTTACTTAACCTCTATTTCCCTCACTTTCCTCAACTGTAAAATGGGGACCAAATGCGATAATGTTAAAAAAAAAAAAGCAATGAACACAATGCCTGGCACATAGTGGGTGCTTTAAAAATGTTTATTTCCTTCACTTTCCTTCCTTCGTCTGTAAAGTGCTGTTCTAGGTAGCCATTGAGGTCCTGTCCAGTTCTAGATCAATGAACTGCAAGTCACTCCCCCACCCCAATCCCTCTGCTTTCTAGGCCTGCCCTATTTCAATGTCCCATTCCACTTTCTTTCCTGGACCTTCAAGCCAATCAGGGACTGTTTGAGTAGCAGTTGTTATTAAAGAATGGGGGTCATGCCTGTTGTTGGATTTACTTATTTCCCATATTCTGGGTTAGCTCTGTTGAAAGAATGAAACCTTAATAAAATGCTGCTGTTTAATTCAAAACTGTATCCTGAACTGTTGTTTTAGATTTTTATTTATTTATTTTCAGTATCTGAATGCTCACAGCTCTCATGAACTTTCTCCTTCTTCATTCCCAGTAGAGAGGGTGGGACTTTGAGTCTTTTGAGATTTCTGACATGCTGTTGTTAAACAGCTGTTTACAGAGGCACTGTTATCCTCACACCCACACAAGCCCCAAAATAGAGGCAATGTACACTCTGTGCTGGATTTCAAATGCACAGTGTGCATTTTTCCCTTTTGGCTTCCATCATCTTTCTTCCCTGAAAACAAGGAATCGGCCTATGCCATTTAGTTGGGAAGAGGCCAAATCTATTTAAAAACACAAACTGTGGTTACTATAGAAATGCAGGTGACTGTAAAAATGATTTGAACCTTGGGAAACCATTACATCTCAGGAAATTTGCATTTTGAGAAAGAGTATTGGTTTGTTGGCTCAAAAGAATATGATTTATAACTCCACAGTCCAGGGACTTTACCAACCACCCTGTTTATGAAAGTTTAAGGAACTATCAACTTTTTTTGAGCCACTAAGACAAAGTATGTCTCTGACATTTATTTTTTGGCAGTTTCCTCTTACCCAGCCTCACAGATGTGTGCTGGTCACAAAACAGCCCCCAGGAGGTTTTGCTTTAGGGCTGATTTTATGTAAGCCCAAGACAATTTTAAATTTTAAGTTAGGCTGTTTCCAGGCTATTCGTGTAGAAAAATAAAAGATCTATGTAGCTGCTGAGGCTTTCCTTCTTCTATACCTTAACCTTGGCCAGAACGTATGGTTAGTACAATGTACATTAAAGGACTTGGCTAGTGAGAAAGAAGTCGATGTAAAGAAAAATCCTGCTGTTTTCATCCCTCGTTAACATATACCTTTTCATCATTCTCTTCATTGTCAGTGATTTTGGGGGGAAAATGTTTGCAGCCTTTAGAGGTTCACAGTGCCTTGTGTTTCAGAAGTACTTTTGATATTGCTGAAACAGGGATCTTTTTGAATGAACCAGCTCATTAATATTTTAAATATCAGCCCTTTCATTCATATGTTATTGCCTGTTATGTTCCTAAGCCTCCAGTTAGGCATGATCCCTTATTATGCAGTTGTACAATGAGCTGTAACTACTTTGAAGAAACCATTGTGGGCTATTGTGTCAGTCCTATGAAGATTAAGAGTCCAGGAGAACCCATGGAGGTGGTCCAGCCTTTATGGTCTGTCATGCTATGGGTTGCTCCCTGATTAATGACCACAGATTTCATCACCATGCTCAAGACTGTTGAAGCGGCAGTGGTATTGAATGACAAAGTGTGTGTGGCAAACGAGATTCCAATGTCTTTTCTCTTTTAGTTTTCCTTTTTGTAAAACAAAGGAAATTGAACTTAGTGCTTTTTTAACGGTAGAAAAATATTCTTATCTAGAGCTTCTTGATGCCAATGTTTCTCAACGTCTGTTCTTGAGGGGGGGAGAATTAAGGTCTTGAGTCCGAATAGAAATTATCTTAAATAAGGGAATTAAAGAATCATTGGACATGCAAATTTTAGAACTAGTGGGGGCCCAAGATATCATTTTGTGGTTCAATGGAAAGACAAATTTGGTAGAGAACTGGATTCATACTTGTCCCTCTGTCCCTGTGATCCCCCTTCTTCCTGTAGTGATTTCTCTCTCTGGAATCTCCTTTTTGAGGAAGGTAGACTGGCCACCCTTCATTCTTCAGACTTTGTTAACTTGTTTTCATGTAGGTACCTTCTCACCTTTGCATTTAGCTCCTTTTAATGTATTGTCTCCCCATTTAGAATGTAAGCTCTTTCAAGGTAAAGACTGTCTTTATTTTTTGCTTGTATTTGTATGTTGTATGCTTAGCACAATGCTTGGCACATAGTAAAGGCTTAATGAGTGCTTGTGAACTTGTGACCTAGAGCAAGTCCCTTTGCTTCACTGAAATTCAATCTCCTCATCTGTAAAATCAGGCAGCTAGGTGACTCAACAGATAGAGTGTTGGACTTGGAGTCAGGAAGAACTGAATTCAAATTCAGCCACAGATACGTCCTAGATGTGTGATCCTGAGCAAGTCACTTAATTGTGTTTGCCTCAGTTTCGTCATCTGTAAAATTACTTGAAGAAGGAAATGGCAAACCATTCCAGTATCTCTGCCAAGAAAACCCCAAAAGGCATGATGAAGAGTCAGACACGACAGAAAAATGATTAAACAACAACATCTGTGAAATGAGGTAGTTGGCTTAGATGACTTTCCAATTCTAAATCTTTGGTCTAACATTCTACATGTTGAGGAAAATAAGGCCAAGAGGTGGATTAGCCAAAGGCCTCACTGCAAGCTATTGACAAAGCTAGGACTACTCTTCAGGTCTTCAAATCCCATTCCAGGTTGCCATTTTCAATTGCTTAAAAAAAAAAAACCCAAACAAACAGAAACAAACAAACAAGCAAAATAATGATCATAATAATTGCTTTGCTCAGGTCAGGCTGTTGTATATGAACTCCTATATCCATGAACTAGTCTTGCTAGCAACAATAACACGGTATTTGAACTAACTCATAATCATAATCTATAAAGGCTGTGATTCTATAAACCACAAAGCACAGCTCTGTGCTAGGATCCCTCCTTCAAATAACCATATCCTGGTAGTAAGGGAGAGTTACTAATGGATTAAAGTTCACCTCTAAACAACACAGTGCAATAAAAAGATCACTAAGTCAAAACGTGTTGATTTTTTTTGAACTTTTTACTTAGAGTTCCAACATTTCTAGCCATTACACTAGCCTCATTCACTGTTAGTTAACCCTCTGTTCCCTTTTCAAATTATTATTCCTAATCTATGTTTTATTGGTGTGGGAAAGTCCAAATGTGGAATCTCTTTTCCCCAAAAGCAGATTTGCAGATTATGTGTAATTATTAGAAAATAATTTAAGGCCCTGAGAGGTTAACTTATTTGCCCATGGTCACATGAGATCTTGAACCCAGGTCTTCTTGACTCCATGATTATTATAATCTCTTTTGCCAAGCTGCCTCTCTACTCCATTTTACCTTTGCAGATGCATTTGCATGGAAATGACCAGCCAGAGGAAAGATTCTTGGCTTGTGTCTCCAAAGTTTATTTGTTTATTGAAATATAAAGCATCGAGTTATACCAAAGATATTCTAATAATAGATAGTAGTCTAGGGTTTGGTAGATAGATTGAGGCTATATTTGATTAACTTTACTAAGTTTTTATTCCATTACTCCATGGCCTTTTTTTCCCTTTTCTTTTCTTTTCTTTTCTTTTCTTTTCTTTTCTTTTCTTTTCTTTTTTTCTTTCTTTTCTTTTCTTTTCTTTTCTTTTCTTTTCTTTTCTCTTTTTTTAGTTTTTAGGCAATTGGGGTTGAGTGACTTGCCCAGGGTCACACAGCTAGTAAATGACAAGTGTTTTGTCTGAGTCCGGATTTGAACTCAGGTCCTCCTGACTTCAGGGCCAGTGCTCCATCCACTGCACCACCTAGCCACCCCCTACTCCATGGCCTTTTAACAATTATACATATAGGCGATAATCTCCAGCTTTGACTTAACATATTTCCCCAATGATCACATCATCCTTTTTATGAACTGCATTGTTCCAATGAAAGGACTGCTTCTCATAAATGATATTTCTTCTATCTTCCAAGCCTCAAATATACTCCCTCCTCACCATTATCTCTTGGAACCCCTGATTCCCTTTACAGATTGTTGTTTGTCCTTCGTTCTCAAAGAGGACCAATGGTGTCAGGAGGGTGAGGTCTTGACTTGCAAGTGACTTGGATTTGAGTGAGGCAGAGCTGTGCAAAGTCATCAGCTTCACTCTGTCCTCCAGAGTCATTAATAATGAGTCCCGTGGCAAAACATAGGCAAAGATGACTGGTGATGATGGCCTAGGATGCAGTAGGGGATGCTGGCCTTTTGAAGCTAAGGTCTTCCCCAGGTCTTAGTTTGTCTGAGGCAAAGCCCATTCAGTAATTAAAGGCAAGGTAGAAACTGAGGCAAACTGGCTTAGTCTACCTTCAGAAAGGAATCAATCTGACAGGGGAAGACCCTCAGGGTTTCTTGACTCCTTTTAAGCTCAGCTCAAGTGCAGCCTCCTACAAGAGAACTTTTGTGATCCTCCCAGGTATCAGGGTCCTCAGCCTCCCAATATTATTTTGCGTTTACTTTAAATATTCGGTATTTTTTGTTTATCGCTGTACATGTTGCTTTCTCCAGGAGAATGTAAGAACTTTGAGGTCAAGAATTAGGTCATTTTTGTTTTAATAGACTCTGTGCCTGGTATGTAGTAGGTACTTAAAATAGTTATTGAAGAAAGACTTTTAGAACACCCTATAGATAGATCAGCCTTTAATTCAGCTCTTGCTGTGAAACTATAGATGGGACTCTGGTTAGAAAAAGCTCTCTTACCCACTAGAAACCATCAGCGTGAATAAATTACTTGATTTGGTACAGGCAACAAATGCCTTGTTAATTTAATGTGGTCTTTAGGATGACAGAATAGTTGTTCGTATTGACTTTGTTTATAAACATTCTTTTTAAATGTTACTATTTCTCTCCATTGGTGGGTAGAAATAAAAAGTACAAGGTCCAGTTGCTGAGAGGGGGGAGTTCCTTACAGCCAAAGGGTCATGGTATTTCAAAGTTTCGGATCTGAGCTAGATGATTGTAATGACAAGAATTTCCCTTGTTTATATCCTTCTCCAGGTCCTTAATCCTTGGAAGAAAAAGGGACTTTGGGGATCTGGGATTGTTTAGTGAAAAACCATAGAATAAATGCATGGCCCTTGATATTTTGCCCAATGTGTCCATGTTCCTGGTAGCCACAGCATTCTGAGTTTCCAGTAGAGAGCTGACTGGCAGCAGTAGGAGATGTTGCTCTTTGTCCTTTGCTTTCAAAGAGGATCAATGACATCACAGAGTGATGCTTTGACTTGTGTGTCAATTGGACTTAAGTGAGGAAGAGCTGAGCAAAGTTATCAGCCTCACCCTCTCTTTTAGAGTCATCAAAGTCCAATGGCAAGACAAAAGTCAAGATGACTGGCAATAGCCTGGTGGCTGAAGTAGGAGACAGTGAGAGGAGGAAGTTTACCTCTGGGTTATCCATAGTCAGAGGTGTGCTAGAGCCAGCTCTTACTAGCTTGTGAGAGCTGATTGTTAAAATTTCTGTGCAGGCATTTACACCTTGGGAATTGGCAAATACTACAAATCAGAACTTGATTTATTGTTTTGTGGGCTGTCTAGACTTTAAAAAGTAACGGAGAAAACAAATAAATGTGTCACCTTCCCCCTCCTCCCAGGAGCTGGTTGTTAAACGTTTTCCAGCAGACTCATGTCAGGCCACTGTTTCTGATGCATTCATTCTTCCACTTGGTATTTGTTTTCCTGTGGATGCTGTCAAGGAGAAAATGAGTCTACAAGGCAAGTAGGAACATGAACCATGCTCAGTTCATTGGAGAAGTAGAAATGAGTTGTGCAAACCATCTAATTATGAGGTTGAAAAAGACCATAAACAGTTCTCTCTCTCCTTTGACTTTCATCAAGGACAAGTCTAATTAATTTTGATTTTTGCACAGTCTATGTATTTCATGAATGCTAAATGTGGTTGTTTAGTTTTTCAGTCATGTCCAACTCTTCATGGCCCTTTTTGATGTTTTCTTGGCAAAGATACTGGAATGGTTTGCCATTTCATTCTCCAGCTCATTTTACAGATGAAGAAACTGAGGCAAACAGGGTTAAGTGACTTGCCCAGGGTCACAGAGCTAGTAAGTGTTAAAGGTTGGATTTGAACTCAGGAAGAGGAGTCTTCCTGACTCCGGACTGGTATTCTATCCACCTTGCTGACTCACCTTTAGCTGCTAAATGTGGAAGGGACTATAAAGATCATTTAATTGAAGAAGGCAAATTGATCGTACCATGGGTACTAATTGGCAGAAGCTGAGATTTGAAACAAGGTTGTGGATCTAAAGGTGGAAAGGATCTCAGAGGCCATCTATTCTAACCCCTCCCACTTGGCCAAGGTCACAAGCATCAGAGGTGGGATTTGAACCCAGGTCCCCTGACTTCACATAGAGTGTTCTTTCCACTGACTACATTTCATTACAGGGTTCACTTAAATCCTGTCTCCCTTTATTCAGAAAGATCTGTTCCTTTAGTTTTGTTAGATCAAAAGTTAGCTTCTTACATTAATTCATTCAAAAGATCTAACACCTTTCACTGTCAGGAAGTTCTTCATTCCATCTGACCTAAGTCTCTCACCCTACAGATAATTTCCTCTTGTGGATGGAGAACAGCTGGCCACTGTTCTTGACAAAATATTCATTCTGAATCTGGAAGACAGTTATTAAATTGTTCCTCACCCTTCTTTAATGAAAGAACAAGTGCTAAATAAATTATCTAAGAGTCTATTTTCTGAGGCAGAATTAGGATGTTTTAGGACAACCATGGTTACACTGTTTTGCCAGAAGACTCTCCAAACAGAATCATGCTTGCCAGAGGGAAGAAAATATTTCTAAGTGTTTGAGATAAAGTCACAAATAAACATTAATGATGAAACTGTGATGATAGGTGAAGGAGAAGGGGGGGTTGGAGAGAGAGAGATAGAGATAGAGAGAGAGAGAAAGAGAGAGAGAGAGAGAGAGAGAGAGAGAGAGAGAAGAGAGAGAGAGAGAGAGAGAGAAACAGAGAGACAGAGAGACAGAGAGACAGAGAGAGACAGAGAGACAGAGACAGAGACAGAGACAGAGAGAGATACACGGGGGCAGAGAGAGACATAATAAGAGAGAGCAAAGAGATTGAGAGAGAAAGAAGCAGAGTCAAATGGAGATAGGTAGAGAGAAAGAGACAGAGACAGAAGCAGAGACAGAGAAACAGAAAAAAGAGACAAAAAAAGAGACAGAAAAACACAGATAAGGAGAGAAACAGAGACAGAGACACACAGAAAGAAAGAGAGAAAGGTTAAGGACAAAAGTTTGGAGAAATCTGACTTTTCACAGAAAAGGCCCTCTGGCATAGATGAAAAAGAAAGAGCATTTTCTTCCATTCAAACACTAAGCAAAAACATGTACAGTATTAAGAATGTGTCTGTGAGAACCTGGCCATGCAATGAACCATTTTCACCTAATCTTTCTGTAAATCTTTGACTTTAAATGTTTGTGCCCACATAACATTTGCTTTGAATTAATTACTGAACATCAAACTGGGGAGCAGAATTCCTGGGCATTTAATACAAAGTCACTGGGTACTTTATCTCTATCGTTTGTGATTCAGCCTTCCATCACTATCCTTCTGCTAGATGAATTAGCCATGGTTAAAAAATCCACCAGATGCAGCAAGTGAAATGGAGAACTGAGGCAATAAATGTGATAGTTCAGACCAAAGAGCCATTTTTGCTGGAAATATCTGGCTAAGTGAGGCCAGAAGTACTTTACAGTTTTGTCCTGAAATTGTCACAGTAGTCTCTGATACCAGTATCGTCCTAGAACTAGTGAGCTTTGCTACCTCTGAAATCTCAAGGCTACAAATTAGGGTATGATTTATCGTTTTGTTGAATGTCTAGACTTAAGAAACTGACAGAGAAAATGTTAATAATGCAGATTAAACTTTAAGGTGTGTGAATACATGTTCATTTTTGAAGGGCTGGTTGTTAAACATTTATCCTCACACCCTTCCATTTACCCTTTGTTTGTTTAGCCATGGCAGGATAGATTGTTCTTTCCTTCAATGTCTCACACATTGGTCCTGTCTTACATTACTCCCCTTTCTAATCTCTCCTCCGCACGACTGCCAAAGTGATATTCCTAAATCATTGGTCTGACCATGTCATTCTCCTGCTCAACAAACTTCGTGACTTCCCATTAGTTCTAGAATCAAATAGGAATTCTGCTCTTTGACATGTACAGCCCTTAATAACCTGCCTCCCATCTTACCTTTCAAGGCTTATTATACATTACTCCTCTTCACACACTCTATCCAGACCCCCAAGCTTAAAAAGGTCAAGGTCCCTCACCACATCCTGGGGCCATTGCCTGTCGTCCTGACCTATGTCTTGCCACGGGACTCCAGTGACTCTGGAGGAGAGTGTGAGGCAGATGACTTTGCACGGCTCTGTCTCACTTAAATCCAATTCACTTGAAAGTCAAGACATCACCTTCCTGATGCCATGGTCCTCTTGAAGAATGAAGGAGGAACAATAGCAATTCCATCCAAACTGATCTTCTTGATCTTACTTCAACATAACATTCTGTCTTGGTACCTTTACACAAGCTATCTTTCATAGATGGAGAGTGCCAGGCCTGGAGTTACAAAGACCTGAGCTGAAGTCTGGCCTTAGGCACTTAGTAGCTGTGTGATCCTGAGCAAGTCACTTAACTCTGCTTGCCTCAATTTCCTCATCTGCAAAATGAGTTGCAGAAGGAAATGAGTAATATAGGGAACTTCAGGGTGAAGAATCTTCATGATCCAATGGAATGAAAATATAATGGTAGAATGATATGGGGAGCAGCTAGGTGGCATAGTGGATAGACCATTGGGCCCTGAGTCAAGAAGACCTGAGTTCAATTCTGGCCTCAGACATTTACTAGCTGTATGACCTTGGGCAAGTCATTTAACCCTATTTGCCTCAGTTTCCTCATCTGTAAAATGAGCTGGAGCAGGAAATAGCTAACCACTTCAGTATCTTGGTCAAGAAAACCCCAAATGGGGTCATGAAGAGTCAGAAATGACTAACAACAAGGGGAAGTCAGTGACAAAAAAAAAGCCTCGATGCATTATACACTAAAATTTATAGAAGCACTTTTTTTTTTGGTGGTAAAGTTCCTCAGTTAGACTATATGCTTTTTGACATCAGAGACTGGTTTTTTTTTTTTAGCCTTTATTTGTGTTCCTGGTGTTTATCACAATGCCTGGCACATAATAAGCATTTAAAAAGTACTTGTTGACTGAGCTAGCAAGAAAATGCAAACAAAGTAGATGCCTATTGATTGGGGAATGCTTAAACAAGCTGTGATACGTGAATGAATGAATGATGGATGGACTATTATTGTACTCTAAGAAATGATGAGTATGAGGAACATGGAGAAGCACGGGAAGACTTACATGATCCACTGCAAAGTGAGATCAGTTACTGGGCCAAGAAAACAGAACATGCAATGACTACGACAATGCAAACGGAAAGGGCAACAACAACATCATTGAAACTGAATGCTCTTAGGCCTGTTAGGACTGAGTATGGATGCCAAGCAAAGCTACGCCGTAGCAGCATTCAGTTTCAATGATGTCGTTGTTATGGGGAGGGGGATGCTATGAGTGTGTGACTGCATATGATGTCAGATTTTTTCAATATGTTTTAGTGTTGTTTAATTCTTCGTTATGAAGAATTCTAGAGGCTGAGAATACAAAGAATTGGGGATGCTGGAGATACAAAGAATTGTTCTCTGAGAGGCAGAGGGAGAGAGAAACAGTGGAAAATGTAGGTGATGTCAAAAGAAAAAAGATCAATAAAAGTATACTTAAATAGGTCATTGGCAATGTGGAGGGTGCAGTTTCATATGAATAATGAGGCTCAAAGTCATGGACAAAGGGTCATAGAGTGAGAAGGAGGTCAGTAAATAGAGACATGAGCAGGGAGAGCTTTTTCTTGGAGTTGGCTTAGAAAGGAGAAAAGGTGTAGGATAACTGGTTTGAGGGGACAGCGTGGTCCAGTCAAGATTTTTTTTTTCAGGATAGATAGGGGAGACTTAGATATGTTTAAAAGTAGTAGGAAAGAAGCCACTAGATTCCCAATGAAGAATGCTTTAGCCACAACCAATCGTGGAAACTAAAGGTATAAAGGAATCATTATTTTCCCTGGGGGAGGGGTTGCGGTACTTATATAAAGAAAATCATGAATCTTTGAAGAATTGTATGATTTTCATCAGGCCATATTAATGGATTTAAGTCTCATAAATGCTTAATTAACTTTTAGACAGGAGAAAATTAGTGGCAACTGCAGCACAAACCAGCTAGGTGGCTTTCCATTTTGTAGATATTACAGAACATGTACTCTATCATCCAGTACCTCCACCAGAAAGCTAAGAAGCAGGAAAAGAGAGCTCTCTTCTAAAATTCTGGAATCTTGGGGTGGCTCAGTGGTGCAGTGGATGGTGTTCTGGCCTTGGAGTCAGGAGGACCTGAGTTCACATCCGGCCTCAGACACGTGATACTTACTAGCTGTGTGACCCTGGGCAAGTCACTTAACCCTGATTGCCTCACCAAAAAGGTAAAAAAAATTCTGTGATCTTCATGCCAATCTCCTGTGCTTCCACTCACTCTCAACTTCTCTAGGAGTATCTCTCTATCACTTTGTTCACTACAAACCAGGACATACAGATGGGTTTGAGGTACCACCTTATTTATCTGTGTTTTGAATTTTAGAGTACCATCTATATACATTTTCCAATGATTCAATCAAGATTTCATTTTTTCTTCTCTTTCCCTTGCGTAGAGAATTGTAAGATCTTAAAGAACTAGGAAAAAAATTCCAGGATGCTATAGAACCACACAGCCCTGTGGGAGCTCTTTGATAGAGCTCAGGGAAGTGAATTTGATGGTATAGGATCCCTATTAAAAAAGATAGAAATTACAAGAACATTCTAATCTTAAGTCATATTTGGACAAGAACATGAATCCTTCCAGCAGGAAGAAATAGGCTCAGACAATTATATACATTGAATACATGGGAAGCAGTTGGTTAGCCAGCCAGTTGTCTGGCTAGTCTATCTTTCAAACAAGCTGTGTCCTTAGAAGTGAAAACTATTCTTTTAAAGAGAAAAACCATTTACAGCTAAGACTTTAGGAGCTGACAAATCCTCTTTCCTCATTGGGAGATAGCAACTGTCTATATTTCCTCCCTAATCTGATATTGGGTATGGGAAGGGCCTGCTTCCCATTTAAGCAAACTTCTTAGGTCTCTGATAGAACCCATTCTTCATCTTATGGGGGATCAATCAATCATCGATTATCTGTAATCATTGGTTATCCCCCAAAATTGATACTCATTTTTTCTCTTACTTAGACTGGTCCTTAGGTAACATGTATACAGTCCAGCTCCAGGCCTTTCTAACCTGGTAGGATCTTGTCAGAACTTAGGCTCCACTGGAATAATCTTTTATAACCCCACAGGTTCTTAATAATGTTTTTCTATACAAAGTTAATTGTAAGTCTTAAATCTATTACTCTGGCCTGACTAATATAATATACTTTATAATATCATATGATTTAGTTCTTTAATGATTTATGAGTACTTATTCCACCAGGATAAATAACAATTCCTTTATTCCTTTAGTAGACAGGCTTTTAGACTGAGTTCTATAGACCCCCAAAGGATCTGTGGGATAGATTTTTAAGGGGTCTGTGGACTTGAATGGGGGAAAAACTACGTTGTTATCTGCACTAACCTTTGACTGAAATACAGCCTTTCCTCCATTTGTGAATGTAGGCAGCAAACATTATTCTTTTTTTGGGGGGGGGGCAATCAGGGTTAAGTTACTTGCCCAGGGTGACACAACTAGTAAGTGTCAAGTGGCTGAGACCAGATTTGAACTCAGGTCCTCCTGGCTCTAAGGCCATACTCTATCCACTGTGCCACCTAGCTGCCCCTAGCAAACATTCTTCTGAGGAGTCCACAGTTTCACCAGACTGCCAAAGGGGTCCATGAAAACAAAAAAGGTTAAGAGCCTCTGTTTTAGTAGCTGGTTTCCATGAATTACTGTAGACAAAAAAAAATATTCTTTTCTTGCTTTCTACTGGTTCCTTCGCTACCTCCCATCCTTAAAAACACATTCCCTAGTCTCTACTACACCATGGCAGGCCATCAGAGTTGGATGTAAGGGAGTCATCTATAAATTGCTTAAAACTATACCTTTCAAATTCATAGAATTTCAAAACCGGAATGGATCTGAGAGATCACCTTGTCTAGCTTCCTTATTTTACAGAAAAGGAAACTGAGGCCCAGAAATATTGCATGTATTGCCCAAGGTGACAATGATAATAGATATCTGGATATTAGTAAATATAAATATAAAATAAAAGTATAAAACTGGATAAATAAGTAGTTGGATGAAAACACTTGTTTCTTAACTTCTAATAGTGTGATTCTTCTAGTGTTGTACAAGATCCCTATGGCAGTTAGGTGGTCCAGTGGTTAGAGGGCTGGACTTGGAGTCAGGAAGATCTGAATTTAAATCTAGCCTTAGATGGTTACCAGTTGTGTGACCTTTGACAAGTTACTTAGCCTCTGCTTGCCTCAGTTTCCACATTTGTCAAAATGGGAAGGATAATGGTGCTTATTTCTCACGATTGTTATAAGGATAAAATGAGACAATGTTTACAAAGAAGTCTGCAAACTTACTATTACATAAATGCTAACTATTATTATGTCTTGATATTTTCCTTTGGCTCTCTGGGTCTACTAGATTATGCTGCTATATATGCTCCTGTGAGTCAAATTTCTCTCCTGAAAATGGGATTTTATGAGGATGCCATAAAATAAAGTAATTTCTTGGATGTCAACGTAATTTTTCTATAAATTTCTTTTATGGCTATGATGTGCTCTATTTTAAAACTATCCTAAGGAAGAAACTATTAAAGATCACAGTGGCTCAGGTATTCACCTGAAATTCTCATTGACTCGAAGGAATTTTCCACCAGGGTCGAGGGTAGAAATGGATACTCTATTTGAAATGATACAGTAAGCCCTGTACATTTTGTTGTGCCATGAAGCACATGAAGACTACCTCTGTCTTAGCAAGTATGGAAGGCAGACTGGGGCTTCAGACAGGAAATGCATCCTGTATGTAAACTGCAGCTGGTGATAGAGGAGATGGGGTGCTAGAGAAGGGGGTGGAGCTGATTAATAACATAACCGGGAGAACAGATGTGGCAAATGTATCGGATGCAATATTATACCAGAGGATAAAGTAAACATCCTTGACAAATGGACAATTATGGAGTACATACATTCCAAAGGCCAGAGGGAGGAAAGTGAGCAAACTATCCGGTGGTAAAGATGTTTCTCCTTCTTACTGATAAAACGGCTGTCACCTAGACAGTTTTCTCTTCGCTGGGAAGTAACAACAACAACAAAAATCCATTCCTTCTATCCTCCACAAATAAAATCTGTAAGAGGATTATTGTGGAAAAACTTGACATATGTAAAAACATGTTCTAAGATAAGGATTTCTGTGCCAAAAGTCATTTTCAAAACTGAATTATAGGCCAGATTTATCCAGGACTTAGTTTCTCTAAGAAAAAGAAGTGTGTGTGTGTGTGTGTGTGTGTGTGTGTGTGTGTGTGTGTGTGACTGTATTCACAATGATGAGTGGGTTGTGATGTGGTATATAGCATATGTCCCAGCTCCATAACTTATGATTTGCCTTTATGCAAAAAGTCTTTCCAAATTCACTTCTCTGTGCTTCCATTTTCTTATTTATGAAATTAAAAGGTTGGACTAGACATCCTCCAAGGTCCCTTGGAGCTCTGAATTCTATCATCCCATTGAGAGGCAGAGAGGTACCTGGTAAATACAATGAGCCCTAGCTTTGGTGAGAATGTCCCTGTGTATGTGAGTCACTCACCACTTAAATTACAGCTTGAATTTCAAAGTTTCCAAAGTTCTTTCTTTAGGACAACCATGGTATCTACATAGTCTATGTAAGTGTTTTTATTCCCATTTTATAGGTTAGGAAACTGAGGCTGACTGAGGTTAAAGCATTTGCTCAGAGTCATGCTAATAAGTGGTCAAGCTGAGATTGGAACCCAGGCCCTCTTGATTCCAAATCCAACTCTTTCTCAAATACCACCACACTGGCTGCCTACTAGAGGTAAATAAAAGAGGTTAATTCGGCAAAACCAAAAACCAGTTTTTCAAGCACTTTCTCAGATCTTAAGGAGAATTCTCAAGTGTGTATTCACTTTGGGGTAGTAGGAAGACTAGAGCCATAGAGAGAATAGACCACCTCTTGAGGTGGTGGATTTCTCCCTCACTGGAAGAGTCTACTCCTTAAGCGGAGGCTGGATGTCCATGTATCAGGTATGTTGTAGCGTCAATTTCTTTTCAGGTATGGATAGGTTGGACAAGACCGACAATGTGATCTGTTTGCAAATGTCTCCGTCTACTTGAGGGCAAGTTTTAAAATTATTCATCTGATGGTCTTATTAGTGAACCTGAGCTTTGCAGGTAAGGTTCAGAAGATAATATAATAGCAGTCACTACACTTTACATGTCCAAATGGCTTAATTTCAACATCCATTACCTCTGTTGGTCCTCACAACAACTTGATGAGGCAGATAACATCTTTCCCTCCCTTTTACTGATGACAAATCTGAGGCTCAGACGTACTCAGAATGCAATTAATGCAGTACCTGGCACACGAGTAAGCATTATATAAATGTTAGTGATTATTTACTGTTACTATTTTCCCAATTTATCCTCTATGTAGCTTGTTTGTACATAATGGTTTGCACGTTGTCTCCCCCATCCGACTGTGAGCTCCTTGAAGCCAGGAATTGTCTTTTGCCTTTCTTTGTGTCCCCAGTGCTTAGTATAGGACTTGGCATGTAATAGGTTCTTAATAAAATTTTGACTGACTTACTGGCCGATTACTGATGCTAGAAAGACTTCTGAGAGGGCAGCTCTAAAGGTTACTTTCCACCTCTTTGCTTTTATATTCCTGAAAAATTCAGAATATTAAAGGCTTCACCCCCAAAGAAATACCTGAATGCCTTTTGGTGTCATTATTCTGATAATGATAATAGTGAACAAAATAACTTGAACAGATTTAATGCTTTCGTATTTTCTATGTCTATTTAAATTCTTATTAGTTTATAGCTTCCAGCTTAATTTTCTCCCCCCCCCCCTTTTTCCAGAGATGATTGGGCTTTGCTTTTTCGTATAATAATAGCCACTTCCTTTCAGGCTTCCTGTTTGAGGTAGTCTGAGTGCCAGCAATCACTGAAAACCATGATGCAGAAGCCCTCAGTGATGTACTTATTTTTTTTAGGCCAGTTGGGGTTAAGTGACTTGCCCAGGATCACACAGCTAGTAAGTGTTAAGTGTTTGGTCTGAGGCTGAATTTGAATTCAGGTCCTCCTGACGTCAGGGCTGGGCTCTATCCACTGCGCCACCTAGCTGCCCTGATGTGCTTATTTTTACCAGTCAACCAGAGAATGTATTAATTCAAAGCAAAAGATATTTTCTAAATAGCTTAGCAAAGAAAATTATAAGAAAGCTTTTGTATCCGTGTGTTCACCAAACCAATAAGCAAGTTAATCTACACAGAGGATATGTGTTACCAGAAAAAAAAATACATGGGGGTACAGGTAGCCAGCATGCATTTGTGGCTGGGGCAATGCAGACTTTCAGTGCTTTATAACAAACAATGTCTCCTGCTGATATCGTCTCTGACATTTATTGCTAGATATTGGTCAGGCATCATGTCTTCATGTCTAGTGGGTGTTACAGTGTTTCTATCGGGCATTATGTCCCAATATTCCATCAAGTAGTTTCTATTGGTCATTTTGCTGGTCACTGACTTGTTTTCTGCTACCATCTGTTATACTTTGGCTATATTTAATCTCTTTCGTGTCATCTGCAGATTTATTACCACCTTCGGGGATTCAGTGGTTAGTAAGCCCCTTCCTGACAAGGGTGGAATGATGCACCTTAATGTATAGACTACGACTACAATCTACCACACTTGGGCAGATGATCAGGAAAAGCTAACAGAATTCCCTAGGCTGAGGTTAAATGCATTATTTTCATTATCTTTCTCCTGGTGATGCATCATAATCCATGGCTGAACACACCCACCTGATTTGGGATTGTGATACTTCTTTTAACTTCTGTGAAATCCCTGGTTATTAATCTATATGATTAACCCCTATTTTATGAACTGGACTCCTCACCCCACAAAGCCACAGGCATTGTGGAAGAGCTAAGGTAGTGAAGTTTGCTTAGATCTTCTGATGCTCCATGATTGCCGTGCTAATGAAGCCAGGGCAAGAAAAGATTAAATGAAGTAGACAGGACCATTTGTATCTGTTACACATTCATGCTTTTATTAAGCAAAAAAGAAAGGAAGGAAGGAAGGAAAAAGGAAAGAGAAAGAAAGAAAGAAAAAGAAAAAAGAAAAAGAAAGAATTGGCAACTCATGTTTCATTTTGGTTAACTGCAAAGTTTTGATCTCTATGCTTTTGCATCATATTCTTTCCTATTCTATTCTCTAATTATAGTAAGTTTTGCCTCTATGCCTAGGTTGTAAGCTTATTGAGGGCATAGACTGTAGCTTATTTTTTAATCTCTTATTGTGCCTACATAAGCTGGGCATGTGGTAAGCATTCAATAAATATAATAATACTTAAGGTGGTCACAGGTCAGCCTTCCAGGAATCTCAAATGGAAAGTTAGATTAGATAACCCCCAAAGTCCCTTCCATCTCTTTGAAGGGCAATGTTGAAACAAATAAACAAAAAACATGCAACCATAATATTTCTGGTAGTGAAGAAGGAACCTTGAGCAGTGAATGGCAATGAAAATAATCAAGAAGAGACAAAGATGACACCCAAAGGAATGTAACTGGTTGGTTCACAAACCAGAAGAAAAGGAACATTCTTAGTGGCTGACAATGGCTATACAAGTCAAGCTACTATGTGAGAGAGTTTACAAGTATAGAGAAAGAAAAAGAAGATAGACCATCTTAATGAATGATGGAGAGAAAGGCCAAGACACCTTAGAATCTGGAGGCTTGGGCTTGAGTAGACCCTCTGTCATTTATTCCTGGTATGACCTTGAGCAAAGTATTTCCCTTTTCTGACCCTTAGTTTCTTTATCTGTGAAATGAAGGTGTTGAGTGAGGCGAATTTTGAGGTGCCCAACATTCTATCACTCCGAGAAGAAATAGAGTGTGGTATCAAGAGCTGGTTTCAGAGTTAGGAAGATCTGGGTTCAAGTGCTGCCTTGAGATCTACTGGCTGAACAATCCTGTTTAAGTTGCCTAACTTTTCGGGGCTTACTGAGAAAAGTAACCCAAGCCACACTGGATCTTAAAGTGACTACACATAAAATTTGCTCACCAGCTTTGATTTCTGAGAAAAAGAAATCATATAATTTAGTGCCCTGGACAACTTTGTAGGCTTTTCCTGTAGAATAGCTGCCGAATGTATACTTGATGTTTTCTTTCCTTTCCATGATCACGGTGATGATCCTCAGCCAGCAAGAAGAGGTTATACTGTGCCTTGTTTAAGAAAGGAAAGGTTTTGTGCAACGTGTTTTAGAAAGATTTCCACTGACAAGGGGTTAACAGTTAAAAAAATTTAGTGCTTCAAGAGTTTCACTTCAACTGTCTGGAAAATTCAGTTGTGTGGAAAAACTCATTTCCCATGATGATATCAGAAGTCTGAGTTGTTACTGTACATGTTGATTGATCTGTTTATTAGTTGGGATTCACTGCATAATGTAAATATCCATTCACCTCTGCTTGAGTTATGTAGCAAATCAGGTTAACAGCCAGGCATTGTTCTTTCTTTCTTTCTTTCTTTCTTTCTTTCTTTCTTTCTTTCTTTCTTTCTTTCTTTCTTTCTTTCTTTCTTTCTTTCTTTCTTTCTTTCTTTCTTTCTTTCTTTCTTTCTTTCTTTCTGCCTAGCCCAGTGCCTGGCAAAGAGGAGGTACTTAATACATTCTCAATGATTGATGAGTTAATTGAAAATGCCTTAGAGGGAAACATTCTGGCTGAAATTTCTTCTTTCATAATTGACACCCCTTCTCTACCCAGCCTATTTAAGTTTATTTTATAAGTGACATTCAGGCTGAGTGGCAGCCATCATGCATTTGAGAAATGAGTTAAACTAATGCACTTCTGTTCACTTGCTGTTAGATTTCAGTCAGCCCAACAATGGAGGCTTAGCTGCAGTAACACATGTTGGGTTTGGGCAGCTGGCAAGAGAAGAACTGTGCTTGAGGGTGGGAGAAAGTCTTGGTCCAACTTGTCTTACTGGCTCGTTGAATCTGTGAACCGATCCTCTTTCCTCTAGGAGGCCAAATTACCTTACTTAAGGTTACATCATGTGTTGGGGTGGTAATGCCAGGGGAAGCCTAGAGTAAAGGATTTTGAAAGGAGCCTTTGTGTGTCTGCATTATCAGTCTGACATCAGCCTTTTGGGGGCTTACTGAGAGAAGTAACTCAAGCTTCACTGGATCTTAAGGTCACTACACATAAAATCCACCCCCCAGCTTTTATTTCAGAGAAAAATAAATCATGTAATCCAGAGCTTTGGTAGACCAGGTATCAGAATCACTCCATTTGAGCCTAGTAACTTACAGAAAGGCAGACATAGCATACAGACAGAGTCATCACTTATGTGGTGTGATTTTAGGGACTCTGCCAATACCTCTGGCACTTTCATATCCCCCCTCCTTCACCTGTCAAAGCATCTAAACTTCCACAATTCAGTGCTCATTCCTTTGGCTTAAGCATTGTAACTCCAGGATTCTCCTTTTGAAATGTTAAACCTGTTGAGAGAAAAGAGACTTTGAACCCTCCCCTTATTCGTCATCAGGACAGTAAACACTTTGGGCTCTTCCTTACCTTTTAGTCCTCCAGCTGGAATACCTAGAACCGTAGAGTCTCAGAGTTGGAAGGGACCTCAAAAGCTAGTTTAACTCTTACTTGAATACTAATTTTTCAATAATGGCAGTCTATGCAATTGTTTTTTAAAAGTATATATTTTGATAGCTATTTTCAGTATAACTAATCTGTTTTGTAATCCTACATATATTATCTAATGTACATAAAATTTTATTCTGAGGTTTCTGTAGGCTTCACCAGAAATGTGAAAGGGGTCTATGACGCAAATTTTTAAAAATTTCTCTATAACATACCTGAAAAGTAGTCACTTAGTCTTTGTTTGAAGAGTTCTAGTAAAGGAAGGATGGCATCACAGATGTGATACACACCGGTTGTGTGACCAGGGACAATTTACTTAACCTCTCAATGCCCCAAGCAGTTCACCAAGTCCATATGTGCCAGAATAGTTGCCATTCTGCATTAGTGGAGGATTGCTTCGCTTGGAGATTTCCAGACCAATGAAATCACAGGTTTTGGCACAATAACATTCCCCAAACCTCGATCAAATGCAGGGACTAACTGTAAATTTAGAGGACTGACAGGAAGGCAAGCTTCATCCCTTTCAGCAGAGTGTTTGTAGACCATAGTTGTGGGATGAAGCCTACAGACATGGCAATGCTTTAAGATACTTTGCTTCACTGTATTCATTTGTTACAAGAGGTTTTTATGGTTTAGAGGAAGTCATAGGGAAGTGACAAAGATGGTACAAAAACAGAACATCAATAAAAATTTTTAGAGTGTCTGTTGAACAGCTTCAAAAGAACCTTGCCAGGAGAAAAAAAATTACAGAAAACCTCATGAAGAGAAGCACCTTTGAAAGACTTAAAAACTCTGATCAATGCAATGATTAACCCTAACTACACAGGACTCTACCTACCTCTAGACAGTGAGGTAATACATCAGGATGTAGATTGTGACATACATTTTTGGACATGTCCAATGAAGGAATTAGTGTTTCCTGATTATGCATATTTACTACAAGGGTTTTGTTTTGTTTTGTTTTTCTTTTTTCAGTAGGAAAAGGGGAGGTGGGAGGGAGAGAAAATATTTTTGCTAATTGAAAAAAATTAAAAAGAAAAAGACTACCCTTCTCCCAGTGAAGGAATGTCCCATACTGTCTATGGCAGCTCATTCCACTTGGGTTGGTTTTAGTTGTTGGCAAATTTTCCCTTACATTGAGGCTAAAAATTTCCTTTTTGCAGCTTCTATTCATTACTTCACCTTCTGTTCTCTGCCAGTAAGTGGAGCTAGAAAGTCTAATACATCTTCATATGGCAAGCACTTTGAACACTTGAAAATAGGTATCGTGTCCTCCCTAAGTCTTCTCTTCTTCAAAATAGCATTTTAAGGTCTTCCAATTGCTCTTATTAAGGGATGAACTTAAGGCCCTTCACCATACTCACTGTGCTGCTCATATGTCCTTCCTAAAATGTGGTGACCACAACTAAACACAACCCAGATGTGGGCTGACCAAGTCGTTGTATAGTGCATGCTATAATCTTTCTAGTCCTAGACACTATACCTCTCAGTGAAGTCCAAGATTAAATTAGCTTCCTTGACTCCTAAACCACACTATTGATTTTTGCAGTTCACCCCAAACCCTGATGTCTTTTCTAAGATGAGTTGCTGTCTTAGTCACTTCTCCCTTATCCTATAGTCATGAAATTGAGTTTTTGAACTCAAACCTAAGATTTTACATTCAGTCTTATTAAATTTCATCTTACTAAGTTCAATGTAACAATATTGCCTACCAAGAATTTTTTGGATTTTGATTTTGTCATCCGACTTGTTATCTGTCCTGCCTAGCTGTATGTTATCTGCATATTTGATAAGCATGCCATCTTTGTTCCATCTGAGTCATTGACAAAAATGTTCAACAGCAGAGAGCCAAGGAGGATCCTTGGTGTGATTCATTAGAGATCTCCATCCACGATGACATTAAAACATTCATGACTATTTTGGTGGAAGGGGCAACCAATCAAACAGATATGAACTCAACTGTATTAGCCCATATCTCTTCATCATGTCCACAAGAATAGCATGACTTTTAAAAACACTTCACCATAATTACAATATCTGCAGCATTTCCTTAATCTAGTCTAATATGCCTTTCAAAAGGGGAAATAAGATTAGTCTAGTGCGATCTATTCTTGATGAAATTTTATTGATTCTTTGTGATCATCAATTATTTTTCTGCATATTCACTCACCATGCCTTTAATAGTACATTTTAAAATTTTACCAGACAGGCTCATTGATTTTTAATTCTTTCCTCCCTTTTTTGAAAATTGGAGTGTTGCTCTCAAGCCCTTCATCATCTATTCTGTTTTCAACAATTTTCTGTCCTTCTTTTCTCCCTTCCTCTCTCCCTTCCTTCTTTTCTTGTGACTCAATTTTTCCTCAAAATTTTTTTTAACATTTTCTTTTACAAAATAATGAAGGTTGATGCCCTACCTGGGAAAAGCTGTAGTTTAGGGTTTAAATTTTCCTGCTGTCCTAAAGCATCTATTCTATACACATGGGATGTTAGCTTTGGCCCTAAAGTCCTTAATACTATCTATCTTGGGTTTAATCACTTTAGGGTCAATAGTTCTTGTAGCCTTCTGGTGAGTTTGGGAGCCTTGGGGTCAATGGGTTTGGGGGACTTGGTAACCTTTCAGTAAGTTTTTCTGGCAACTTTGATATTGGTGGAGTTGGTGGTCATGAGACTGTTAATGGCAGCCTTTGGTCCTTGAATTTTATGAGCTGGACCTGCACACATTAGCATTGGGGATCATGGTGCTAAGCTTCTTGATGGCCTCACCTAGAAGCAGCTAGCTGGTATGGTGACTAAAAGCCTGGGGCTGGAGTCAGGAAGACCTGAGTTCAAATCCAGCCTCAGACACTAGCTATGTGACTCTGGGCAAGTTACTTAGCCTCTGTATGTCTCACTTGTAAAATAAGAATAATAATAGCACTGACCTTTGAGTATTGTTAGGAGTATCAAATGAGATAATATTTGTAAAATGCTTAGCATTGTGCCTAGCACATAATAGGTGCTATATAAATGTTGGTTTGCTTTTCCTTTCCCCTGTTCTCCTCTGTGACTGATGGCTCTGGCACCGTTGCCTCGTGTCTTCTTCAACTACTGCTATTATCAGCATTCTGTCCACCTCATTCAGTCATCATTTCCCTTCTGTGATCCTCTGCTTCCCCCCCAATATAATGTTTAAAGCTCTTTTTTGGTGGTCTTTAGTGTTTCCTCCCTTTTTTGAAAATTGGACCCTCATTCAGACCTTTAACACATTTCTTGGTAGCATCATTGCCCCCTTCCAAAAAAAAGTTACCTAAATATTTCTTCAGACTAGAACTATTGCTAGGATGATATAAATAAGAAATTTCTATATGTGACTCTTTTAGCATCACCAGAATCTTATACAGTGTCTTGGACATACTAGGCATTTAATAAACATTTGTTGAATTAAACAGTAGAGGACTGAGTACCTGCAGAAAGAGGGGAACTAATGGAGAAAGATTCATAAAGGGATAGATTAAAAGCATCATAGAAACAACTATTTCACTGTGACCTTTCTCCATTGTTGTTGCTATTATTTTTTGGTCCAGGCCTATGATTTAATTGGTTTAGAGAACTCTCAAGAGGAAAATCCTTCTACCAATACAGATACTCAACTGTTCTGCAATTTAAAGTCTTAGAGAGTTGCCTAGGATATTGAAAGTGTGGTTTTTGAAGGCTGTATGCATCATGAGTGGACATGAATCCATTTTTTTCCTGACTGTAATGCTAGTCCTTTTTCTACGAAGTCCCTTCCTTCTCTATTACCTTTGCATATTACTCTCCCCAGCTTTCCCTAACATAAACCTTGCATACTTCCCCTAGACTTCAAGCAGATTCCTGCTCATTGGCCCCCTATTTATTTTGCTACTTGATCCAAATCCTTCTCTTCAGTCTCAAAATTCCAATGTGACCACACAGGTCCAAACAATATGTAACTGATTACTGAGAAACAGTGTTGGGCCAAATCATTGAATTCCCAAGTGGTTCAGATAATTGCTATTCTACTGTAAGCAGACCTGACATTTTCTGGATTTCACAATATTCCTTAACCCACAAAATCTCTCATGTCATGGAAAGTAAGATCAAAGAAAGAGCGAGCATATTTGAAACCATGTGAATCTGTCCTTCTGTATTGTTTTTGGAGTGTAAGGCAACTGTTTCCCTAAATCCTGCTTTCTTCAATAATGCCAAGAAGTCTATTTCTTAGCTGTTAGTTGTAAGTTAAAGACATGGATTTCAAAATCCTTCTAGAGAGTAAAGTTTAACCCAGACTGTTACAATTATATTTGTATGTAACCCATCTGGCTAAACTAATTTCCCATGTCCCTGCTGGTGGTCTTTGTATTGAGTTATATAACCCCAAGTCTGAGGGTTTTCAGAGGAACAGCTCTGAGTGCTGCATGGTAGGGCAGAGAGGGAGATGTGACTCCTAATTGGCTGACAGACCTCTGAGCCTGCAAATGCAGGTACATAAAGGCACTCATTTGGATTCTGAGAGATTTCTGGGAGAGATACAGAAGGAGTTTGAGAGAAAGAGAGAGAAAGAGAGAGAGAGAGAGAGAGAGGCAAGAGGCAAGTGTGGACTTTTGAGTGGCAGATGGGGGATTCTCCTTGGGGCTCTTTCCTAGACATATGGAAAAACTGGTCTCCAACATGTCCCTTAACCTCCAGCACCTGCAGCCCAAGAGGCTGCTAAAAACCGGACTCTCCACTGGTGAGATCATTCTTTCTTCTCTCCTCTAACTCCTGAAGAGCACATTCACTCTCATGTATTCACTCATTTACTCTGTTTCATACAACTTTTCAGATTTCTTTTCACTGCTTTGTTTGATAAAAAAAGGTATTCTAGCTATTTGTGATTTTTAAAAATGTGAACAGTGTTTAATGGAAGAGAACTAAGCTGCTAAGAGTAAAGCTAAGCAATATTGAGGCTACTTTAGGAAAACCTAGCAATGTCTTCCTTGCTAATCTTACCGAGTCCTAGGTGAGGTAGGATCTTAGATGAGCTTTATTGCACATGCAGCCCGTGGAACAAGCTTCATCCCTGATCATTATTAACCAGTGCCAGGTTTATCTGCCAGTGAGAAACATCCTCCATCTTGCCACAACCTAACTTTTCTCTGTTAGCAGATGGAGGATGCTAACAAGTGGGGCTCTCTAGTGGCAATCTTCTTTCTCCCTGCAATAGCTGGACAACTCTCTCCTGGCTATTGATTGGCCTTTGACGCAAGTCAAACCACAGAAACTCATAAAAGAAAAAGGGGGTTAAGTTGAAAGTAAAACACACCACTGCAAAGATGGGGGCCAGATTAAAACATATTCTCTAAGAGTATCACTCTGCTCTAGGTAGTTTGAGAATCACTGAACCCAGTTAGGAGAAAATACAATGTACTGGAGAGGTAGCATGTGATGTATAAGAGCCACTGGTATTTGTAATGATGACTTCCTCGTAGATGGCTAGTGTCCATACTCAACACAACACCTGAATCACACATGCCAGGGCAGTCCAATATGTAGCATTGGTGTACCTGTAATTAGAGCCATAGCGAGAAGTTCTGTTCATGGATACTGATATCTTTTCTTTTTTAAATAATATTCCCCCCCAATTATGTGTAAAAACAATTTTTAACATTTTAAGCTTTGAGTTCCAAATTCTAACCTTCCCTCTCCCCTCCCTGACACTGTAAGCAATAGCTTATACATGTGTAAAAATGTAAAACTTATTTTCATATTAGTCGTTTTGTGGAAGAAAACATGAACCAAAATTTAAAAGAAGAAAGAAAGAAATGAAAAATATTGGGCTTAGACATCTGGAGGCAGATAGCATTTCTCATCATGAGTCCTTTGGAATTGTCTTTTTTTGCCTCAATTTTCTCAGCTGTTGAATAGGGATATAAATAGCACCAATCTCCCAAGGTTGTTGTAAGGATCAAACGATATAGTAATTGTAAAGTGCCTGGAACATAGTGAGCTAACATGTTGTTTGGTTGTTCAGTTGTATCTGACTCTTTGTGATCCCGTGGACCATAGCACACCAATGTTGTCCATGGAGTTTTCTTGGCAAAGATACTGGAGTGGTTTGCCATTTCCTCCTCCGGTGGATTAAACAGAGGTTAAGTGGCTTACCTAGGATCACACAACTAGTAAGTGTCTGAGGCTAGATTTGAACTCAGATATTCCTGACTCCAGGTCCAGTGCTCTATCCATTTAGCCATCTAGCTGCCTCCAAGCTAACATAAATGTTAGCTATTATTATAGTTTTCCCACAAGGGCTGGACCATGACCTTTTCCTGGTACATCTACACCTGAGATGAGATCAGTATTGCTGTCATCTTAGTCTCCCATCTGTTTTCCCCATAGGTGAAAAAATTAAGGTTTTACTTGTAAGTGAGTACCGGGAGAACCAATAACTGTGAGTAGAATGTCACCTTTGATATAAACTCTACTTTGGCTTCCACACCCTCAGGCTGCTTAAGTTGTATCAATACCGAGCCAGTCACATGAAAATAGATTCTAAAGTCTTTCAGCCTATGGAAGTTGTACTTGTTCCTTAAAATTTGCAGTGGTCCTGACCACATTTATGAATGGTCATTTAATCATCTAACTACCTTCTCCAATAACTCAATAGGGTAAGAAAGTCAGAACATCTGCTTGCAACAGATACCCTCAGAATTCCACCACAGACCCGTATTCTCATGAAGGAAAAAAAAAACAAACACAAAGAAGGCAGGGCTCATTCAATTTCTTTTATGTCTAATTTATATTAGGGCACTGCCTGATTGCCATTAGAACATTAAACTGAGGCTGTTTTCCTTTGGATCTTCTTTATTGAGACAAGGGGTTATTATTATTTGTGTGTGTGTGTGTGTGTGTGTGTGGTCAAGTTACCAGTCTTATATTGATGAGATATTTTACAGTTTTGGGAATGAGTCAAATTCAACAGCTTTGATTACAAATAAGTCATGTCAACAGTTTTCATTCTCATCATTATCAAAAAGCATTTGTCAAAGACTGAATTGTTAATGACAGGCATTGTGCAAAAGTTAACCAGATGTGTTTCCTGCTTTTTTGAAGCTTATGACCTTGACCCAGAGATACATGGAAAATAAAGGTAAGTAGCAAACTAAAAATGAAGAAATAGTCCCATTCATCAGATTACAGGATTATTTATGGATTTAGAGTCAGAATTAGATTTCAGAGAGTTTCACTTTTATAGGGGAGTAAACTGAGGCTTAGAAAGTGACTTGCCTAAGGTCACACAGATAGTAAGAAACAGATCATGTCAGGGGTACGTGGCTTTTGGTGGTAGAGGAAAAAAAATGAAGCACAGTTATGGGGAGGAGTTAGAACAGGGGTAGGCCCTTTTAAGGCCATGCTTGGGGACCTAGAGGGCCACATGTGGCCTTGAGGCCACAGATTCCCCACCCCTGTGTTAGACTTTGGAAAAATTCTTTTCTCTGGCTTAGGATGGGACCAAGTGAGCTGTTCTCTGCTCAGTTTGAGAAGGCTTTACACAGGAGGTGGGATTTCAGAAATGTCTGAATAAAGGATAGAAGCAGCAGATGAGAGGGAAGCCAGCAAGTTCAGGCACATCTGCTTTAGTTTGGAAGAAGGCTCAGAGAAGGCAGGAGAACAACCAGATTTAGGAGTTTTAGCTAAAATGTAGCAATAAGAAGCGGGCCAGAGCTGGTGAAGTATAGGACCTTTTTATGAATTAAAGTTTATAATAGGATGTGAATCCTGGCTTGGTCACTTATTCCCTATATTGATCTTGGGCAAGTAACTTCTCTGTAGCAGTTTCCTCATATGTAAAATTGGGGAGAGAGTGTTAAGGAGGAAGGGATTGGATTAGATGGCTTCTAAAGTCTCTTTGGGCTCAAAATCTATGCACCTGGGACCCAACAACTTACAGAGAAGGATCCTAGCATCATATGCTGTGAATTGCTAATGTATTACAAAGTGCTTTGTAGGCATGGCTAATTCTCATGTTCTTAAACAGGATTTCTCATGGGGGTCATAGGTTCAGAGCTGGAAGAAAGAAGCCTTAAAAGCCATAGCCTGAGTCCTAAATGGGTTAGTGGTAGAAGGATCTGAGCCTGGCGATTTTGTCTATGTTCTCACAGTACCTGAGCTACTCCTTGGATATGTGAGTTAAAGACTTTTTGGAAACTGAAATGGCTCTTTAGGGCCAAGCAGACTACATGTGTTCTTGATCTCATAGGGTAATGTAGGAGGTGTGGGGGCCTCCAGAGATTCAGTTAAATTCAAGGCTATTTGAAGTTTCACAGAGGTCGCAAGTGTGAATAGATGTGGTAAACTACCAATTAAATATACTCTAACTCTGTATTTACAGAATAGCTCCCTGTACTAGTAGCAATCTGTGGCAATTTTTTTTTTAAATTGGGTATGTAACTTCTATTAATAAAATGGAATTATAGGCCAGTGAGGAAGAGTGTGTGATCTAAAAGCAGAAAATCTGAGTTTGAATCTCCATTCTATAGTTTATTATCAGTGTGAGACCTTGGAGAAGTAATTTACCCTCTTGAGGCTTTGGTCTCATCAGCTATAAAATGAAGGAGGGAACTAGAAAACATATGAAGTTCCCTCTAGCTTTAAATCTGTGTTCCAGCGAAAAGTCCTTACTGATGACTGACCTTTGGTCAGCATACTGTTTCTTCCATCCCACTGGTTCTTCATTCACATGGCTCTGAAGTTCCTTAGTACCATCAAAAACCAATGAGCAATAATGGACTTTAGTTATTTTATAAGGTTTGGCATGGATTTGGAACCTATTTAGTTCATCTCTTTTACCTGGTTTGGTATGGATTTGGAATATATTTAGTTTAGCCATTTTGCCAGATTTGGAATTGGAATATGGTTTGGCTTGGAAAACGTTTCTCACTGGGCAATTTTCCCAAAAGTGTTTTTTACCAATGATTTTTCTACTCTCATTGAAAATTCATTAGTGTGATGGTAAGCCTCCTCAAATGATTACACAATAAACACATGTGTATCTAGTGTAGCTAATGCTCACCAGGAAGCCATTGTCTGACATTAGCCAGTCTCTATCTTGAGAACCATTAAACCAGACTGCTACAAAAGATGCAGTAATCCATATCTTAATTAAAAAAAAAAAGAACATTGAAGTTGTCACTAGAAGACTTGAGCTCAAATCCTGATTGTATCACTTAATATATGTTTGACTCTAGACAAATCACTTACTTTCTCTGGGCCTCAGTTTCCTTATTTTAAAAAAGTGAGGGGGAAGTTAGGTGACTCAGTGGATAGAGCTCTGGCCTTGAGTCAGGAGGACCTGAGTTCAAATCCAGCCTCAGACACTTGACACTTACTAGCTGTGGGCAAGTCACTTAATCTCATTGCCTCACCAGAAAGCAAAAAAAAAAAAAAAAGAATTGGATGAGATGATCTGTAAAGTTCCTTCTAAATTCTATGATAGCTATGATAAAGAACTGAAGTTTATGTTGGATATTAGGCAGTTCCTCTGATGAATGCTGAATTTTAGCTCGTTATAGATGTAATATACATAGTCATGTAGAGGAGCTGGCATCTCAATCATTTTGGCTTTTTCTTAGTGTCTTTTTCTCCCTTTAGGGACCTGAAGAGAATCTGGAAGGTATATCTTCTCTCTCAAAGCTAAAAGAAGACCAGTATTTCTCTTTTCTCAAGCACTAGCCAATCCAACCCTCATGTACGTATGGAGTATTGAACAATCAGTCTCCATCAGTGAGGAGAGTCTCATGCAAATGGGTGTGGATTATATAGAACATGGCATGGATTATATACAACAGGAGTTCCCAAGCTTTAATATGCACCCTCCCAGTTGTACAATAAACTTGTCAAAGAGAATAATTGTTAAATAACTATATTATCCTATCAAAATATTCTAGTTATACTAGTGCTAATTAAAAATTCATGGATAGGAGAGAGGTCTTTATAATACTAAAATGTTAGGTTTCCTTTATGAAAAATTAATTGATTCAATTTTATCTCTTCTGTGCAATGGTTCATAAACTATAGAATGTATTTCATTTTCTATTGAATAAAGGGTACAGAAAGTTTACTGAAAGCCAAGGGATAAAGGAGTCTAAAAAGGTTGGGAACTCCTGTTATGGAGCATTATCTATAATATACTGTGTTACAGTTAGGAAATAGATTGATTCCTTTCTCTTTGGTTTAACTATTAAGTGAATACTTTAGCTCTTCTGAATTCAGCACCTAGCAGATTTTCTTTTGAACGTAAGAACAATTTGCTCCTTGACCAAACTTTTTAATTCTGTCCTAAAGGGATCCCAAATGACTTTCTATGAGCCAGTTACAGTTGGCATCAAATAAACATTTGTTGAATTGAGTGGCATTGAATGTCCTACCCATCTTGGAAGGGCTCTCCTGCTGAATCTCCCCCTAGGGGCCAAGATGCCTTTCAATATGCCAAGCAGCTGCTGAAGAGGACAATAGGCTGAAATTAGAAGCCTGGAGTGCCAAGACACACTCAAAGTTAGATACCCTCCCAGCGCTGTTCCTACAGACCATGGCTAGATCCACATAAGTTAAATTCATTCTAGTAGTTGCCTGCTATAGTCAAATGAATCTGTGTTCCTTAAAAAATGGCAGCAATGACCAAAAACATGGTCAAAGGGGAATGCTAGTTGATTTAATAAATAAAAACATTCCAACTAATTACATTAGTTAGTTTAAAATTTTGGATTACCCATAAGAAAATATACGTAAGAAACTGGGAAATGGTGGCATAAGAATGAAACATTGGTAGGCAATCTAGTTCTGCACAAGAATTGAGCCTGAAAAGAAACAAAGTTAGGATAGAATACTGGAGGCAGCACTATTTGGGTTCTTGTCCCACCTTTGAGAAACAATGGGGCAATTCCCTTAACCTCTCAGGGCACCCAGGAAACTTGTTCAGATTATTACATTGCAGAGAAGGAATCAACCTTTATCAGTGGAGGAAGTTGTTCACTAGCAGTTCCCCACAGTGATGAAATAATAGCTTTTGTTTTAAAAGAATAATAACATATTATCTGTTAAAATCCACCCTAATACCTCATTATATCCTTAGAGAGGTGATTGGGTTCTTGAAGGGTATACTAGCAAGACACAAGTCTCAGTACCTTTCATCAAGCTGGAAAGGATTTGAGCCTGAACCCATGATAGACCATGTGCCTGTCATCCAAAAATCAACCCAGCTAAATTCAGAGGTCTAATCAGCAGATGGGCCGCTGGATGATATGGTTTTTTTTTTCCAGTGACAAAAAAAGTCACAAATGTTATTTTTCTTGTGATCCACATTGATAGAAGGTATTGAAATCACAGTTTCATAAATTTTGAAATTATAACATATTTTTAAATTTATTTTATTTTTAATTTATGAAATAAAACAAGCATTTCCATAACATAGTAGAACAAAAAAAGATGATTACGCATAAAACTACAAATCTATTATGTACAACTTGCTATTCCTTTTAAATATATAATAAAGTTAGCATGTAAATTAATTTTTTTCCTTTTTTTCTTCCCTCCCTGCTCCACACCCCTAGAGATGACTACCATTAGACACAAATACGCATTTACACACACACACACACACACACACACCCCCAATAACTTATATTTGTATACATTACTTTAGGTAGGTGGAATAATGGATAGAGAACTGGTCTTAGGGACAAGAAGACTCTGAGTTCAAATCCTGCCTTAGACACTTACTAGCTGTGTGAATCTGGATAATTCACCGAACCTTCCAGCCTTAGTTTTCTCATCTGTAAATTGGAGATAATAATAGTTCCTATATCCCAGAGTTGTGGTGAGGATCAAATGAAGAAACATATGCAAAAGACTTTGCAAATCTTAAAGCACTAGGTACACTAGTCATTGTTGTTGTTATAATTATGTGAGTACAATGATGTCTCGGTGTGAGGTAGAGAGTGGCAATATCATTGTCCCCATTTTATAGATAAGGTAACTGAGACTCAGAAAGGCAAAATAATTTGCTTCGATCACACAACTAATGATAGAACTGGGACTCCAACTTGTTTCTTCTGATTCAAAATCTAGTGTTCTTTCCACTTAGATATCTTTGACTCGTGCTTCTTAGGTAACAAACACTTACCCTAGGATATGTCATTATCCATGGTGTTATAGAAGTAGTTATCTAGCTTTAGGTAACTGCTGTGGAAGGTGTGCTTCAAAATGCTCTGCTATGTATAACTCCACAAACTCTACATACACTCAATCACTAGGTTGTATTATAGACCATCTAAATAATAATAATAATAGTAATAATAATACTGTCAATATTTATATTGTGCTTTAAGGTTTACAATAAACTTCCATATCTCACCTTATTTGATCCTTACTATAATCCTATGTGAGGGTCAGCTAGGTGAAGCAGTGGATAGAGTACTGGGCTTGGAATCAGGAAGACTCATCTTCCTGAGTTCAAATCTGGCCTGAGACACTTATTAGCCATGTGACCCTGGGCGGGTCATTTAACCCTGTTTGCCTCAGTTCCTCATCTGTAAAAATAATCTGGAGGAAGAAATACACTTTAATGGCTTTGCCAAAAAACACAAAACAAAACACAAAATGGGGCCATGATGAGTAGGGACTGCTGGAAAGACCAAACAAAAATAATCCTGTGTGGTATATGCTATTATTGTCCACATTTACAGATGAGGAAACTGGGGCTAGAGAGGATCAATGACTTACTGAAGGTGACACAGCTTATGAAGTATCAAAGTAGGGATTTGAACTTAGGTCTTCCTGACTCCAAATCCAGTGCACTATCTAATATGTAATGCTGCTTTTTAAACATGAAACAGAGAAATGGGGAAAGAGTATCTCAGGGTAATTGCCAGAAGATATCTAGATGCCCTGGACACAACCATTGTCACAATTCAGGCCAAGAAACAATCTATAAGACTAAGAATTTAAGCCAAGGCCTGACTTATATTGCCTATTTTTATTGAGAGATACAAATTAAACAGAAGCTAAAGCATATCAGATTACCTATGGGGTGACAAATCATGGCATTTGGTAAAGGTCACAGGAACCATTTTCATGTTCACTTATCAGAAATAAATATCCACCGTGCCTAGCACAGTGCTGTTCTGTGCCCTATTTAGATTCTTAATAAATATCAACTCATGACAAAAGTTAGTTGATGATTTAACTTATTTTGGCACACAGAAAATTACTGCTATTTATCTTATCAAATATTTTCCATGTGCCTACTTTCATTATCTAAAGGCATTGCCTGGGAGTTAACTTGAACTGAATCTTTACTTCTTCCATTCTGCCCCTCTTGCTCCTCTACACTTTATTCTTAACATTTTTGTTTGTACTTTTCCATTAGCACTTTCCTGAGGTGGGCTGAATTTTTTAAAAATGATTTTCTTCCTGTGTTTTGAAAAAAAGCAGCAAATTGCTGCCCACTCTGACCTCTCAGTTCTCTAGACTGCCCACTCTTTCAGAATGGCTGAGAGTATGGCTCTGCTTTGGAAATTCCTGGCCCAGGGGCCAAAGGTCCTAATACCCTTTCTCCTCTTAAGGAATATGATCAGAGAATGAGTCTGAGTTGAGAAGAAATGATCTAGCAAAGGTTGAACTAGTGGCATATGTTCAAAGCATTGAAGTTCATTCAGCCAACAAATTTTTTAGAAGATAAATCACCAATAGAACCTTGGTTAATTCCCAGGGTTTATGTGACACTAGGCTAGAGGAAAACTTTCAAGAGATTTCTGCTCAGGGGTTTGGAATCCTTCAGCCTACTTCAAACCCATTTCTCAATATGCTTTGGTAGCCTTTGGCATCAGTGACTACCACAACCTATAGGCTTTCTTTAGTTACCAGCAATGGAGGCAATCATCTTGTTCTCCTTGAAACATTTGAAAGAGAATATTTTTTTTTCCATTGAAATATGACTCCTGTTCATTTCTATGAATATAGGGCTGAGAGGAAGTCTTTTCGTTTACAAATTAACTGGGTGGCACAGTAGAAAGATCTCCAGGCCTGGAGTCAAGAATACTCGTCTTCCTGAGTTCAAATCTGGCCTCAGACAATTCCTAGCTGTGGGCAAGTCACTTAACCCTCTTTGCCTCAGTTTTCTCATCTGTAAAATGAGCTGGAGGAGGAAATGACAAAACACTCCAGTATATTTGCCAAGAAAACCCCAAATGGGGTCGTGGAGAGTCAGATACAACTGAAAAATGACTTAGTCGCAGCAGTACAGCTTTTTATATCTAATGAGAGGGAGAAAAGGAGATAGGGCAAATAATATAGTAGACTATTTTTCATCTAGGTTAAATCAGGTTATACTAAATAGCAAGGGCAACTTCAAAGGAGGAAAAACTCAATAGAAGACAAGATGAAACTGAACAGGAGGTAAAAACAGATGAGACATCCATTTGTTTCACTTTGGTGATTAGCAGTGGTAATGGTAGTAGTGGCCAATGGTGGTGGGGATGATTGTTATGGTGTTAGTGCTTGATAAGCATATGGTGGTCATGGTGATGATGATGATGATAATGATGGTGATATTGGGGATTACTTATGAGTCAGTTGCTTCTGTATGGATCTCAGGTCTCTTATCTAATGATCAGGAGTCAACTCTCCCACTGGCTTCTTCCCTGTCTCCCTGCTCTGTTCCATCCCGAGTTCCCTTCAAAGCACAGGATCCAGGATAACTGTTTCAATTCACCATATCCCCAGAATGGCTTTGGCCTCATGGACCATCTCTGAATTTCTTTGTCCTACAGACTACATACTTGGACTGAAAGTAAACCTTCCTGAATTTAAGCCTTGCAAAAATAAAGGAAAAGTCAACAGCCCCGGGTGTTAATGAGTGGGTTAATATAGATCTGTTTGCTTGCTCTTTATTAACAGAAATATTAAATGCTGTTTCAATGCTAAGAATCTAAGTTTCTTTTTAACACACACACACACACACACACACACACACACACACACACACACACACACTCCCCTTTTAAAATCTAGCTGTTAGGCATCTGTAGTTCTCTCCTCTAAGCTCACATTTCCAAATGAATACAACCTGTTCAAAGACCTTGTGGTTGGTATCACTCATTCTTTAGTAATCATTAAATTTGCCTTCAGAAACAGCTCTTTTGCCTTGGTAATTCTCCAGGCTTTTAAAATACCATGTATTCAAAAGTACACCCACGACACAATCCATGTTACTTGCTTTTGGCTTTATGATCTCTCTCACTGTTTCTCTGTCTCTATGTCTCTCTGTCTCTCACTTTTTTTCTTTCTCCCTCCTTTATCTCTCTCTTCTTTTCTGTCTCTGTCTCTGTCTTCCTCCTCCCTCTGTCCTCCTTCCTTCCTCCTCTCTTTCTCTTTTGTTTTCCCTCTCTCTTTTTTGCTCTCTCTCTCTCTGTCTCCATCTCACTCTGTCTCTGTCTCTGTTTCTGTCTCTGCCTCTGTCTGTCTGTCTGTCTGTCTGTCTGTCTCTCTCTCTCACACACACACACACACACACACACACAGAGAGAGAGAGAGAGAGAGAGAGAGAGAGAGAGAGAGAGAGAGAGAGAGAGAGAGAGAGAGAGAGAGAGAGAGAGAGAGAGAATTTACAAATGAAAAACACCTCAAAGGGTATGATGCCTATCTTCTTCATTTTGCAGATAAAGAAAATGAGGCACAAAGAGGCTTAGGGATTTGCTCTAGGTGATGCAGCAAATTTGTTGCTTACCTCCTTGCCTCCTACTCCATTGAGGGCTCTTTCTACTCCAATTCCTGCTGACACTGTCATACTAAAGTTTGCAAATGGGAAGAACCCTAACATAGGCATACATTATACCAAAAGGACATTATCATGTCTGTATGCAGGACACCCACTACCACCACCATTTTGCATGAATTAAAATAGCTATAAATAGTGTTCTAGAATTCAAACTCATTTGGAATTACAATTCTCCTCAGTTATTTAGCCACTTAAAATAATTTAATTTTTAAATGTTTTTATTTGTTATGAAGTTGACAAATACGAAAAAAGAACATTTCTATATTTTATATGAAACCATGAATCTCTATTATGGAGAGTTTTCATCATTTATTTATTTATTTTGGCAATTGGAGTTAAGTGACTTGCCCAGGGTCACACAGCCAGCACGTGTCAATTGTTTGGTCTGAGGTCAGATTTGAACTCAGATCCTCCTGACTTCTGAGCTGGTGCTCTGTCTACTGCACCACCTAGCTGCCCCTGGAGTTTTTTTTTTTTAAGCATGTATTAACTTTAACAAAGTATTATCAACACCACACTACTTGTCTATATCCTTTCTGAATTTCCTTTGGTTTACTTCTTTGGCTTTTGAGAGTATGGTTTCAGTTGAGCAGTGAATATGGAAGATGGATTAATGGAGTTAAAATGTGCCTGAGAATTAAGGAAGTGAAGGCAGCAGAACAAATTGGTCAAGAAGGAGCTAGATGATCATGGTGCTAGAGGCATCATCAACTCATGAATATATATATATTTTTAGGCAATTGGGGTTAAGTGACTTGCCCAGGGTCACACAGCTAGTAAGTGTCAAGTGTTTGGTCTGAGGCCAAATTTGAACTCAGGTCCTCCTGACTTCAGAGCCGGCGCTTTATCCACTGTGCCACCTAGCTGCCCCCTAACTCATGAATTTTTTAAAAAAAATGTATTTTATTTATTTCATTAAATATTTCCAAATTACATGTAAAATTTTTAACATTCATTTTCTTTTTTTAATTTTAGACTCAAACATCAAAACTCAACTACAGAACAGAGAAAAAGAAACATCATAAACTTAAATATTGAAACTCAAATACAAAATAAGAAAAGAAAAAAAAGCATGTCATATGCACAGTAGAACATAAGAGATGATTCAAAATATACAGCAATAAATGTTCATTTCAAGAAATTTCTGTATGCATTTTAAAAAATTTTGAATTCCAAATTGTCTGCTCTCCTGCCCCTCCTGTACCCCCTGAGAAAGCAAGCAATATGATATCAATTGTACATGTGAAATCATGCAAAATATATTTCCATATTAGAGAGTGTCAAAAGAAAGTTTGGAAGTTTGGACCAATGAAACTATTAAAATACAAAGAACTAAATCTCTAATGGGATAATTTCAAGCCCCATGATGGGCTGTAACTACTGAATTGAAGGTGGTAAGGGGTATCATTAGATAGGTAGATAGAACATTTGTTAAACACTTACTGCTATGAATTAGTTAGATGAGAGATAGGGTGCACAAGAAAGAGGCAGATATTTTAGAGTAACACAACATGAAGGTGGCTGCTTTGTCTGCCGCCTCCTAATGGTGGCCCTGAGAGTGTTCATTCCCATAATGGCTACTCTACATTTACAAGGATGGTCATTCTCTCTCCTGACTTCTAGTTCTTCTCTCTGGCTGTCCCTCATGCCTGGAATGCTTTCCCTTCTCATTTCTTCATCGTGGCTTCCCTGGCTCTCTTCAAGTCCCGGTTAAAATCCTACCCTCTTCATAAAGCCTTTTTCAATTCCTCTGAATTCTGATGTCTTCTGTTGATTTTTTCTAATTAATCTTGCATATAGCAAATGGTTATTTGCATGTTGCCTCTCCCATTAGATTGTAAGCTCCTTGAACATAGGGACTATCTTTTTACCTTTGTTTGTATCCCCACTTCAAACAGTTCCTGGTGCTTAACAAATATTTAATGACTGACTGACAAAGGGCTGGGGGTAAAGAGAGTAGAGAAGGTGGGCAGACAATCAGTACTACAACAAATGCTAATTGTGAATGGGCAAGATATTTGTGAGACATCCTACTCGTTCAGTCCTAAATTGGAGCATGGCCCAGGATAGGAGAACCATAGCTAGTGAACCTCCCCAAGAAAGAGAATCCCTCTGATGACATCTATCCAGTCAGGAGCAATGTTATGAAAGATTGCATAGAATTGAGAGGCTACAGGTGCTAGACATTGCATATAATGTCAGATTTTTTTTTCACTGTATTGGTTGGTTTTGATGGATTTTTTCTTCTTTTCTTATTCTTAAAAATTCCTTGTTATACAGCATGGCTCTCTGAGAGGGTAAAGGGGAGGATTATGGAAGGAAATGAAATGATATAAAAATAAAAGTCAACAATAAAACCTTTTTATTAAAAAAAAAAGACTGAAGAATTTCCCTATTCAATTTAGAAAGTAGACTTAATGTAAACCTTTCTTATCCCAGCCCCAGAAAGTGATGGGGCCCTTCTTAATGAATCTGGTCTCCAGACATGGAAGATCACTGTTCTATCTTAGGAGTCCACTTCAAAGCTGGGTAACCTGTTGATTTCACATGGAATTTATGAGAGCTTAATTTGAGACCTAGATGGTCAAAGTCTGTCACCATTCTGTGGTTCCATCTGTAGTCATTTGTCTTTCTTGACACAGGGGAAAAGCCACATGCCCTCAGGAAAAAAAGGACTTTAATGTATAAGTCTGTGTGTGTGTGTGTGTGCGTGTGCGTGTGCTTACACATGCTCATTCTTAGGACAATGCAAAAAGCAAATGCTTTGCTGAAGAGAACTCATTGCTTACATAACTTGGCAAAAAATAAAACCAAGCACCCTCCCAACCCCCAAAAGAAACCCAGTGCATTTTAGTCATCAGGAAGGAGAAGAAGAATCATGTTTGGTAAGTAAGATAGATTTTTGCCTTTTAAAGGAGATGAAGAACACAGCCATCAGCAGGAGGCAATGCTGGCAGTCTCTCCTCCTGTGAAACACCATGACAGCTGGTGCTCACAAGAGAATGGAGGATTGAATGTCAGGGCCTAGAGCTGGGGTAATAGGGCTTCATAGCTCTGGCTTTCATGCTGTCCAGATGGTCAATAGATTTCTGGTTTGTAGATGGTCTCAAGTTAGTGTTAGGTTTGGGCCTTTGGACTAAGGGTCCCCAACTGCTGATCCATGGAAGGGTATAAGTATGTGGCAAATTTTGACTGGTGCACAAAATATTTTACTGCCCAAGATTCTTGCTGCTCAGTATCTAGAAGTTTAAAAAAAGGCATAGCATCAGAGACCTACATCTGGAAGAGATCATTCGATACCCCTCATTTTTTCAGGAAGAGGAAACTGAGGTCCAGAGAGAATTCTTATCCTCCTCCTCCTCCTTACATGCAAGCCTTTCCATCTTCTAGGTCCCCACTGAGAGCCCTTGAACTAAGGATGCTGAGGGTGGAGTGGTTGTCCTAGAAAATGTGTATGTTAATAAATTAATTTAAAAAAAGAAAAGGAAAGGAAATGTGTATGTTGTACCAGGCTGTAGTAGAGAAAATGCTGCTTCTCACTTCTGGGCAGAAAGGCGGTAGACATGTAGACATGGAATGATGGACACATCTTTAGGCATGATCAATGCATGGATTTGTTTTGCCTGACTATACTTATTTGTTACAAGGGAGAATTCTATTTCAGGAGAGGGAAGGGGAGTTACTTGGAAGTGACAGTGATATATCTCTATCACTATATATTTATCATCCACAGCCCTATAATCCATATCAATATCTACCTATGTCTACATAAATAAAAGAACATCAATAAAACATCTTTAAAAAAAGAAAGAAAACAAGGATTTAAATCAGCATTTGAAGAGAGGATTACATGAGGCATTTTATGAAATGAATGCAAATAAGTGACTATAAATATAACCAGATAAAAAGCTAGCTGATTTTTTGTGCCTGAGGCAAAAATATGAAATTGTGTCCTTTGTCCTAATGATGGCAGTGTGATTGAATATTTTCTACATTTTTCTAACCCTCTTAGCTTTGTCTGCACAAGGTCAGTGGCTCACTAGTGTATTCCTTCTTACAGTTCGATGATGAAATACCATATCAGTAATTATTACATATATCCTAGAACTGAATAATAATCATCTGATTTCATAGTTTCACTTAGGCCCTAAGAATCTTTGTGACTAATCTTAGTTGAGTGTTTTAAAATGCTCCAGCAAACTGCACTACTTTGCGTTTAAATTCTGAGGGAGACGGGGAGCTTTGGATAAATCGTTGAAATGGATTTCATGGTCTGGAAGCAAAATAGTGAACGCTTCCCCTTTGAGAGATTTCATATTATATTTTAGGCATGTCACAGAACCTGATTCTTGACTGAAGAGGAGGAGACTTTGGTGGCTCCCTTCTTCTCCCTCTCATCCCTATTAAAAAAAAAAGATTGAGTGAATTGACTTCATTTAAAATGATGAACTTGTAAATCACCATGGAGTTTTCTACAGAGGCAGGCCAAAGGGTATTTATTTGTTTATTTAAAGGGGGGAAAATGTGTTCATTTAGCACAAACTCGATAGAGTCTTTGGAATGCTTCCTGCTCTCAGTTCCTTGGTACCATGAAACTGGCAGGTGAAATAGCAAAATTATAGGCTAGCAAGGCATTCTGGTAAGTGATAGCTAAACAGTACCCAAAACTTACAACCCAAACATTGTCTGGGCAGAAATGATGGATTAGCTTTCAGAGGAGGTAAAATAAAATCTGGGAAGGAGACTTTAGGCCAACAGAATTCATCAGCATTTATTAAGGGTCTATTGTTCTCACAACTGGAAACAAAACAAAAAATAGTGCCCACTCTGGAGGAAGTTATGTTTTGAGGAATCAAGAGGTACTATAGCTTGCAAACAGATAAGTACTTACACAGCTCTGAAGGAACACTACTAACTGGGAGTGATCAGGAAGGGCTTCTTATAGGAGGTGGCACGGGAGCTGAACCTTGAAGCGAGCAAGAGAATCTAAGAGGCGAGGAGGGCAAATATTCCAGTTATGATTGAAAGCCCAAGCAGAGGCACAGGAGGCAGAGATTCTTTCTGTCATGGAAGCTGGTCCTGAATGGCCCTTCTCCTTAGTTTTCTATTTTTTGAATAGTTCTCTGATCCTCCCACAGCTTCTATTAACCTTCTATTTCTAGCTTAAAGGTCCTTCTGTCCTGTTCTTGTATCCCTCTTTCAAAAAAAATTACAGAGAGACACTTAATTAACTATTTAATTCTTGTTAAATAACTCTTTAGTGCTCAATAAATGAGATGTTTATTGACAATATTAATATTGATAAATAATTTTATATTAATTAATTCTTAATTATATATATTAATTAATAAGCTAGCATTAGGTTGCTCATTGGATGAACTGCTAGGCCTAGAATCAGGTAGACTCATCTTCCTGAGTTCAAATCTGGCCTCAGACACTTACTAGCTGTGTGACCACTTAAGCAAGTCACTTAATCCTTTTTGCCTCAGTTTTCTCATCTGTAAAATGAATTGGAGAAGAAAATGGCAAACCGCTCCAGTAGTTTTGCCAAGAAAACTCCAAATGGGGTCATGATGAGGCAGACATGACTGAACAACAACAACAAAAGCTTAATAAATAGTTGTTTATTGGTTGATGATTTTTGGCTAAACATAAAACATAGAACGTAGGCCTTAGAAATCAAATGTGACATTAACATCTCATCTCTCAATCTGGCTCTTTCTTGCCTGGCTCTGTTCTGGTGAGAGAAACAGTGCTGTATGGGCAGCTAGGTAGCACAGTGGCTAGAGCACCAGCTTTGGAGTCAGGAGGACCTGAATTCAAATCTGGTCTCAGAGCAGACACTTGACACTTGCTAGCTGTGTGACCCTGGGCAAGTCACTTAACCCCAATTGTCTCACAAAAAAGAAAGAGAGAGAGAGAGAGAGTGCTCTAAGGAGAGAGGCCATGGGCCCTACTCATCTGAGGCCAACACGTGGTCCATGAATATGGGCCTCTCTTGTCATCTCTTTGAGTTTGTTCTTTCTTGTTGTAAGTGATGTAGGTTGGATGTGGCCATAACCTTGTGAGCTTCAAAAGGTCAGGAGATCCAGACAGCAAGGTCCAGGAGCTAGAACCCAAACTAGGATTTAGTAGAAACCAGATGGTGAGGAACAAAGTCCTTTCAGAGCTTCATTTAGTTTCTAGGAATCTTTGTGACTCACATTAGTTAAATGTTTCCAAATGTTTCAGCAAATTGCATTGAGTTTACCAGCCTTGTTGAGTTTATCAGTCTTGTTTGATCTAGCCTAGCAGTAGTAGAGATGAAGACTCTTGGAGGTAAACTTGGTGGGCTAAATGTTATGTAAGAAATTTCATTAACTTTGAGCCCACTCTTCCTAGGGACTGAAGTGATATAAGGGGGAGTGCTTCCCCAGATGTTGAGGGGAAATATTTATACTTCTGAAGTTAAATATCCTTTTGCAAACCTGAAAAGCGTAGATATTCTAAGCACCATCGCAGAACCAGTGGTGGTGATATGTCAGGAGCAGATTGGGCCATTTCCCTTCCACCTCAGATAATATCTAGTTTTCTTTTCCTTTTGTATAAAACTGCCTGATTACAGAAAGGTGATTTTCACCTTGCTCCCTAGACCTTCTAGATAAACCTTCTTACACAGTCACCACTGTAGCATACAAACCTCCCTCCTTGGGAAGCTCCCCTAATTCTTTGCTATATCATTAATAATGAGCACAGGGTACTAGTTATATAGTTAACCATGTAGAAAAATAATTGACAATTTTAATTTACATTTGGATGCTAGCTGGAAATGGTTAGTAGAGGGAATTAAAGTTTATGACAAATTTAAGAATGTTATTATTGGTCTCGTTTTAAAATAGATTTGATAGTTGTCATCAAATGTTCAAGGGCTTCTGTAGGGAAAAATGATGAGTGCACAGAAGAAACTATAATCAAATAATGGTGTTTGATTTTTTTGTTCCCCAAATGGTACCTTATCTTCTTCAGTCATCCCAAACTCTGGATTTTTAAAAAATCTCTTTCTAAATCCAATTGAAATTTGCCCTCCTGAGATAAGGAAAGAAGGGCATATTAACATGGAGTAGTCCAATAATTCTGGAAAGAAACTTGGAAATGTTCAAAGAATGTGACTAAAATATCTATACTGTTTGATCCAGAGATTCTACTGCAAGGCATGACCCTAAGGAATTCTGAAAAAATAAAGTTGTCTCGTATACCAAAATTTTATAGGGACGTATTTTGTCATAGCAAGGAACTGGAAACAAAGTAGATGTTCATTGACTGAGGAATGGCTAAGTCAATTGTGGAATAGGAATGTGATGTGTGCTACAAGAGGAAATGAATATGAGGAATATAGGTAGGAGTGTGGAGATGTATATGAACTGATGCAAGGTTAAGAAAGCAGAACCAGGAAAACAATATGCAAAATGACTCCAACAATGTAAAAAGAAACAACATCAATAATAAACTGAAAACTGAACACCCATTACAATGACCAAGCTTGACCCCAAAGAAGAGAGAGGAGAATACACCTTCTTTTTTTCTTTGAAAAATTGTAGGGTGGGGAAAACTATGAATGTGAAACAGTTTGTATACTGTTGGACTTAATCACTGCATTGATAATCCTTGTGTATATTATTTTCATGGCTCTGCTTACTTCCTTCAGCATTAGTTCATGTCAATCTTTTCATGTTTTTCCACATTTGTCATGTTTATTTCTTATGGTATGATAATGTTCCATTAGGCAGCTAAGTGGTGCAGTGGATAGCGTATTGGGCCTAAAGTTGGAAAGACTCATCTTCTTGAGTACAAATTTGGCCTCAGACACTTACTAGCTGTGCGAGCCTAGGCAAGTCACTTACCCCTGTTTGCCTCAGTTTCCTCATTTGTAAAATAAACTGGAGAAGGATATGGCAAACCATTTTAGTATCTTTGCCAAGAAAAGCCTAAATGAGGTCACAAGAGTCAGACACAAATGAAAAATGACCAAACAACAACAAAATGTTCCATTATAACCATGTACCTCAATTTCTTTAGCCATCCCCTAATCAATGGGCATCTACTTTATCAAGCAGATTTATCTAAATCCACATTTATCTTCTACTTCATGTTATTTATAAATAAATAAATTCCCCATCTCATCTTAAAATCAGAGAATTCTCTAATAATAGAATCTTAGCTGTGGAAGATATCTTAAAGAATACTTATTCCAACTTCCTACTAGATCCATTAATTATTACCTCAAGAACATCCCTAACAAATGGTCATTTTTTTCTCTTTTTATCATAAAGAGTCACTTTCTATTTTTAGGCATCTCTGGTTGTTAGGAAAACCTTTCCTTCTTTGAGCTGAAATCTGCCATCATTTCCACTCACTGTTCCTAGTTCTGCTATCTGAAGCCATACAGAATAAGCTTATTTTTTCTTCCATGATAACTTTTTAAACACATGAAGGCAGTTATTACATGTCCTTCTGAAGTTTTCTTTTTCAGGGTAAATTTTCCAAATTTTCTTCAGTCATTCTTCCTATGACATGGGCTTGAGTTCTATCACCATCATGATAAGCAGAACTCTAGATGAACTTGAAATCGCCAATGTCTCTCCTAGGTGGTGCTCAGAACTGAATGTAATCTTGTCAGTACATACTACAGGCATACCTTGGTGTGATTATCTCTCTTGTTCTGGTCACTGGTTCCATTAATGCAATCTAAAATCACATTAGCCTTTTTTGACATCAGCCTTGTGTGGCTTCATTCACACCAAGTTTTCAGTTAACTAAAACCCTCCAATTTTTTTTTCACATAAATTGCAATCTAGTCAAATTTATCCTATCAGGTATTTGTTATTATCTTTTTAAGTCAGAAGTATAGTTCTATATGTTTATTCCTTAATGATTTTTAAAATTTTATTTTTATCCTGAACTTAAAACACCAAAAAGAGTATTTCCACATATACAAAAAGAGGATTGCATATGAAACCATGAGAGATAAGTGTTTTTATTATCATCACTATTTTACAATTGAGGAAACTGAAGCAAACTGAGGTTAAGTGACTTGCTGTATTTTTTTCTTTCACATGAAAGCCCTAGACTTCAGTTATGATGTTTTTGAAATTTTTCCTTTTGGGCTTTTTTTCGGGAGGTGATCAGTGCATTCTTTTTATCTTTACTTTGTCCCCTGGTTCTAAAAGACCTGAGCAGTTTTCATTTATGACTTCTTGAAAGATAGTTTCCAGGATTTTTTTTAAAAATCACTGTTTTCAGGAAGTCCAATAATGCTTGGCATTGGCAACTGAGTGGATAAAATACTGGGCTTGGAGTTAAGAAGACTTGAGTTTAAATCTGACCTAAATACTTACTAACTTCATGACCCCAGGCAAGTTGCTTAATGTCAGTTTGCCTCAGTTTCCTCAACAATAATATTATTATTTTAATAATAATAATAATGATAATAATAATAATTGTCATAATACCTAACTCTTGGGGTTGTTGTGAAGATCAAAAGATAATTGTAAAGTGCTTGGTGCAATGCTTGGCACATAGTGGATGTTATTATTGTTATTATCATTAAATCATCTCTCCTTGACCTATTTTTCAGGCTAGTTTTTTTTTTATTATTGGATGTCTTACATTTTCTTCTATTTTTTCTGATCTTTTGATTTTGTTCTTATTTTTCTCATTGGCTCAGTCATTGATTTTTCATTTTGATCTATTCTTGATTTAAGAGAGTCTGATATTTGGGTAAGTTTATTTCATATGGCTTATTTGCCTTATCTAACTTCCTGAGAACCAACTAGGTCAATGTCATTCTGTTTACATTCAATTGAAAGACTAAAATATTCAAATGGGATTGAAACAAAGATAAAAAATAAGGTGAAAACACATACATTCCTGAGTGTGTACAAAATTCTATTTTTGCTCTCAAAACTGAAACAACCTTCTATAAGACTCACACAGTCCAGTATATGGGAGAGAAGTTGGGTGCACTGCTGTTCCTGTTAAAAGCATCTACCACCAGTAGCTTCTGTTCACTTTCATTTTTTTCCCATGCAGTTCTTGACTTGTCTGGCTTTACTTTCTTTGGTTATGGTCATTATCAAGCTGCCCTGGCATATTTTCCACTTATTTTTGAATATGAACCACCAGTTACAGATACCACCTTCCTCTTCTTCCTACCCTGTTACCACCATGCTACAATCACCCTGTGCTTAAACCCATATTCATGGTAGCCGAAAGCCCAGTGTACTTCAGTGAAACCCATCCTTCAGGCTTAGCACTTCATGGGAAATATAGTCTTCTGCCCTTTGGTTTACCTCTGCCTATAAGAAACTGAAGAAACTAAGAATGTATCATAAAGTACAAAAGACTTAAGGGAAATATTATTGTACTCTTCAACTATTTGAAAAGCTGTCACATATAATAGGAAAAATATTCTTCATTATTCCTATAGTCTGAATTATTAATAGGAGGAGGAAGATAGAAATAAGAATGTGAAAGTAACAAATTTGCAAACACCTGTTTAGTTGAATTATCTTTCTTTTACCAGTGGTATTTAAGCAGAGGAGTGGAGATGACCATTTAACAGGGAAGCTATAAAAAAGAATTCCTCATTGAACGGAAGGTCAGACTGCCTGATTTCCAAGGTCCTTTCCAACCCTAAAATTCTATTACTTTATAAAAGGCCAGTTTTCCTATGTTTGTATTAAAGTCCTTTTAACCAGTCTTTGGCATGCATCAAATGTGTGGAGATTGAGTTTAATCTTTCTCCTAGGACCAATAAAACATTGGAGTTCTCAATTACAAGCAATCTGTTGTTGCAGTCTCTATCCTCCACCCCCAACCCAGATAGCATTGCATAAATGTATAAACTGCATGCACAATTCCGAATGAGGAATACAGATAAAGTGTTACTAAAGGAAATCGTCACAAACACTTAAAAGCAACTCCCTCAGGTTAGTGGGTAAGGGAGAGGGTCACTGCGGGAACAATTTACAAAACAATGCAAGGAAGTTTTCTGTGGGAGCTGGGAGTTCTCCAAGAGGATGCTAGGGCTATTTCTTCAAGCAAAATTGACAACTGTTTTGGCTTTAATTAATAGAACAAATTAATTCAAAACCACTTATTAGACACTTACTATGTACATGGTTCAGGGGATACAAAATTGAAGTGAATCACAGTACCTGTCTTCTAGGCACTCTATTGGGGGAATGCTATGCATGAAAATAATTGTACAAGGCAGAATGTAAGATCTGAAGAAGATATCATTTCCAGTTTGGAAGCTTAGGGAAGGCTTCATGGAGAAGAAGCCACCTGAATTGAGTCTTGAAAGACCCAATTTTGTCAACAGACAAAAATGGATGAAGTCAGGAGGGAACATATATCCGCAGATGAGAAAGGGTAGGAGATAACTATTTCAGATTGTGAAGGGCTTTAAATAACTAGCTCAGGAATTTATATTTGATTCAGTAGGCAATGAGGAGCCTGAAGGTTTTCCAGCAGAAAAATAGAATCAGAAATGTGCATTGAGAAGATTCTTCAAGTATTACAATGAAGGCCAGAGGGGAAAGGCAAATGACTAGGGGCATAGATTAGTTATGATGCCATTTCAGCTGTCCAGCCAAGAGATGATGAATACTTGAATTTCTATAATGGTAAAGGGAGTGAAAAAAAGTGGACAGGTAAAAGAGCTATTTAGGAAAAAGACCAATTTATTTGATGACTGCATGTAAGACAAGATGGAGGGGGAAGAGTCAAAGGTGACCTCAAGGTTTCAGACTAGAGGATGCTTCATTAGATGTAGAAAAAGTAGAACAAACTTGGGGTGATGATGTTGAGTTCAAATTTAGACATGTTGAATTGTCTAAGTCAGGTGGAGATGTCCAAGAGACAGTTGGAAACTCAGGGCTGGAACTTTGAGGAGATGTAAGTGAAGATCTTAGAAAAACATGGATAGATTTGTACAAAATAATGAAGAGTGAAATGAGTAGAACCAAGAGAATGTTGTAAATAGTAATTGCAATAGTGTTTTAAGAACAACTTTGAATAAATCATTTTGATTGATATAAATACCCAAATTAACTACAAATGACATATGAAGGAAAATATCTGCATCCAGAGAAAGAACTGATCAGTAAAAGAATGTATAGAATAATTTTACATATATATGCATATTTGTGTCTAATGGTAACCATCTCTAGGTTGAGGGAGGGAAGAAAAAAGGGAAAAAAGAAATTCATATGATAACTTTATTCTAAATTTAAAAAGTATAGGAAGTTGCACATAATAGATTTACAATTTCATGTGCAACTGTTGCGGGCTGAGAGGTTGAGAGGTTGTGACCCCTCAAAGACCAGAGTACAGGACGGGTCATCTGGAATGAATTCACAGACTTGAGCATTCTTTAATTCAAGGTGGCAAAGATTTATTGTTACGCTTTTCAGTGGGCAAGGATTCTTAAAGGATCCTGCAACCTTAGAGAGGTACAGGTAGAGTTTATATAGGATAAAATGCAATAAAACATATGTCAAATATGCTAACTAGGTGATTCAGGGAGGGATTAGGGAGTGGTTAAGGAGTGGTCAGTTCTCAATTGAAACTCAAGATAAGAAAAATCCTATTATTCAGGAGAGTATCTGGTCCCAGACATCCTGGGCCCAGTGATAGCAAACAGGAAGAATACTGATCAGCTCTATCTGGTCCTGGAATTTGCTGACACAGGAAGGGGTGTTTTTAGTTCACTCAGAGAGAAAAAGATTAATTTAGGTTTTTGGCCTTTATTGGGGCTCAATTGATCTTAAATGATTATCAAGGGACAGTGTTTCTGAGGCTAGGGAGAAATTGGGGCCCAAGTACAAGCACCCAAACATAAGCACCCAAGCATAAGCACCCAAGCACCCCAACACAACCATCTTTTTTATTATATTATTTTGTGGAAATGCTTGTCTTATTACATAAATTAAAAATTAAATAAATTTAAAAATTAAAAAAAAGGAAAGTGAAGGGATTGGAGAACATCTAAAAAAAGGGGTATTAATGGTGGCAAATGCTACAGAAAGGTCTAGAAGAACTAAGACTGAAGAAAGATTATTCAATTTGGTGAGAAGGTATGTAGACTAGCTCTCTATTCACCATTATTTTATGACTTCTAGAAGGCAATCAGGATTATGAAAAGAGAAAGTATATATTAGTTAGCAGCGCTAATGGCAAATGACATATATACATACATACATATATATATATATACACATACATACATATATATATATACACATGCATACATATATATATATATATACACATACATACACACATATGGCATGGGATTTAAGAGTGGAGGAGAATACATCACTGAAATGGTTTGGTAAGAAGAGAAGTTATAGATAAGAAGACAAGAAAGGCTGAAAGAAGGATGATGGACAGGGAGTGTCAATTAAGTCAAAAAATAGGTTTGAGAGGGGGAAGGATGTGGAAGAGGTAGAAGAGAGAAGATTACAGCTAGGAGAGGAAAATGTATGTTTTTAAGGTCTGGAAGTTAGAAGAGTTCCAAGTGATAGTGAGGTCCAAGTTGTGGCCACCAATAGTGGGTAAATAGTATGGTGTGGAGATGGATGTCATAGGAATTGAGGAGTTCAAAGAACTAAGAAAACAGTATTTCTCTGAAAAAATCATTAGCATATCAACTTACCCTACAGGAAAATAGTGGGGAAGAGTATAAGAGGGAGGGGATGATGGAGGGGAGGGAAGATTTGGGGAGGGGGTAATCATATAGTTTTCCACAGCATGACTACTATGGAAGTGTTTTGCATGACTACATGTGTCTAACCTGTATTAAGTTGCTTGCCTTCTCAATGAGGTTGGGTGGGGAGAGGGGAAGGGAGAAAATTTGGAACCCAAAGTTTTAAAAACAAATGTTAAAAAATTGTTTTCACATGCAACTGGGAAATAAGATATACAGGCAATGGGGTATAGAAATATATCCTGCCCTACAGAAAAATTGGAGAGGAAGGGTTAAGAGAAGGGGGTGGAGATGGAAGGAAGGGCAGATTAGGGGAAAGGGTATTCAGAATGCATGTTGTCTTGGGGTTGGGGGAGGGATGAAATGAGGAGAAAATTTGGAACTCAAAATCTTTTGGATGTGAATGTTGAAAACTAAAAATAAATAAAATTGTCCTCTCAAAAAAAAACCAACCAAAAAAATCATTAGCATAGATTTTGAAATCTGTAAGAATTCTGCCATAGAAGGGATGAAGAGCATAGAAGTTGGGGTGCTAGTAAATAGTAGCAATTGAAATCAGAAGTAGTATGATCAGATGACATGACTTTCAAAGAAGGAGAAGATGTTGAGTGACGGTTGAAAAGCAAAGTTCTGATAGTGCCAGTGAGGCAAGAGTATTCATCATCAGCATCTTCGTCATCACTGCTAACATTTCTATGGCCCCTTAAAGTTTGCAAAGTGTTTTACATTTTTATTGTATTTGATTCTTATGACAATGCTGTCAACTTGGTGTTGTTTTTATTCTTATTTTTCAGATGAGGAAACTGAGGCAGACAAAGGTGAAATGAGTTACTCAAGATCACACAACTGCTAAGTATCAGAAGTAGAAATTGAACTCAGGTCTTCCTGACTCTAATGTGGGACCCTATGCACTGCAACATTTAGTTGCTTGTGGGTTTGTCCACTTGTCTTCTGGACCATGTAAGATGGGAGGATTAGAAAGAATATGCAATATGGCAAAAGGCTAATAACTGTTTAGTTATATCCAGTTCAGTTAAAGTGCAGCATGGTATTTTGAGCAGAGATACCATAGAAAATACTGCATACCTGGAGTTAGGAGATCTGGATGTGAGTACCAGCTCTGGTACTTAGTAATTATGTGACCCTGGGCAAGTCATTTATTTGGTTCCTCATCTGTAAAATGAGGCAGTGAAGCGGATAGAACAGTGGACCTGATGCCAGGAAGATCTGAGTTCAAATCCAGGTTCAGACATTTACTAGTTCTGTGACCCTGGGCAAGTCACTTTAACCATTATTTGCCTCAGTTTCCCCATATGTAAAATGGTAATAATGATAATAGTAGCTACCTCTCAGGATTGTTATGAGGAGTAAATGAAACAATATTTGTAAAGTGCTTTTACAAACCTTGAAGTACCATATAAGTGTTAATCAATATTTGTTAATACCTAATATAGTAGCTGTTATAGTTAATATCTATACTCTTGACCTCATAGAGTTGTGAGAAAAATATTTTGTAAACCTTAACATGCTAGATAAAGGTGAGCTGTTGACATTATTAATAAAGCAGTCAAACTAGTTCTGTGTGTCTTATCAGGTCCTCTATGTGCCTTTCTCTAGGACGCTGAAAGTTTATTTTTTACCTTGCTTCTGTGTACATGCACACAGTCTACAACCTCAGAACATGCTTAACTATACATATTTTCAGAAACCACAGTGCTTTCAGGAAGAGAGGGAGAGAGAGGGAGAGAGGGAGAGAGACCTCACAACCTCTCTAAACCTCATGGAAGGCCACAAACTGCCTTCCAATAATTCAGTTGAATAAACATTTGTTATTACTGAATTTTTGTAATTTCCTTGATCTTTCCTCTTTCCTCTTAGTCCACTGTGCTGTCCTAAGGAAGACAGTAAGGTTTGTGGTGGCCAAAATACAGCACAAGTCACTGGTGGGTGTGCATTATAAAGGCAGGAATGAGAACAAGGTCAGATGAGGTTTTTGGGTGGAGTCCTTGAAATGGATTTGGAGAATGCACAGTCGTAATTCTGCGAGATTTAACTGGAATTAAAATAAATTTTCTAACATCAAATCAGATAGTTGTCTGAGATGCAGGTTCTCAAAGTGACACTGGGAGAAAGGCGGTCAAAAGAAGAGTTATTTTTAGCTTGGGCCATCTACCAGTTTTTGTGGGTGCCTGGCTGGGTGTCACATTCCTCAGCTATGCACTCAGAGAACTATGGCCTTTCCAGCCCCTGTACCCTTCTGATAGCAAAGAGAAGAAACTGGCCCCCAAAGACGCAAACAGGTGAAGTCCATCAGCTGATAGCAGAATCTAGCAACCATGAGACCAGTGGAAATGCCCAGGATGATAGCATGAAGGAAAGCAAAGATGTGATTGATGCCCTGCACAAAGAAAGAAGGAGAAGGGAATAAACATCTATATAGTATCTATTATGTGCCAGGCACTGTGCTAAGTGGTTATAAACATTACCTCATTTAATCCTCACAATGATCCTGTGAGGTAGGTGCCTTTATTATTCCCATTTTAACTGTTGAGGAAACCGAGGCAAACAAAGGTTAAGTGACTTGCCCAAGGTCACACAGATCTGATGCGGGATTTGAACTCAGGAGAGCATCATGATGATGTCATGGAAAAACACTGACATATCTTCAGGTTTGTATTTCCCTAGTCATACATGTTCCCCAGTTACTCATGTTCCTAGTTACGTATGTTCCATACATATGCTCTGGCCATATGGACTCTTAGTGTGTGCCCCTTCATCCCTTTTCCCTGGTGACATGTTTTTTATATATGTCACCTTCATGAATGTTCTGTGGTCACATTTTTTTTCCCTGAATGACTGATACATTTCACTAGTGGTACAATAACTTGTAGGAGAATGTCCCCTGTTTGTGCACCTAGGGGTCTTGTCACTTTATTTGCAAGCTCATTTAATTAAATGTCTTTTGCTTTGAACTCTTGTGTTCTCTGGCTGTCTAGAAAAAGTAAATACACCAGTAGGGGCTATGAGCTATGATTTTGAGTGTGTTCTGACCCACAGAATGTCTCAAACCTGGGCCAGCTTTTCTGGAACTTCTCAAGTGTCACACACAAAAGGATCATACACACACACACACACACACACACACACGATATATATATGTATATACATATGTATATATACACATACATGTGATATATATGATCCATATATATATGATCCTTTTGTGTGTGATGTATATAGTGTGTGATATATATATATATAGTGTGTAATATATAATATATATACATATATACAAATATATATAAACATATGTATTTGTATAAAATGCCTATGATGTCAACCAGTCTGTCAATAAACATTTATTGGGGGGAGCTAGGTGGCGCAGTGAATAGAGCAACCACCTTGAAGTCAGGAGGACCTGAGTTCAAATCCGGCCTCAGACCAAACACTTGACACTTACTAGCTGTGTGACCCTGGGCAAGTCACTTAACCCTAATTGCCTAAAAAAATAAAAAATAAGAAAATAAACATTTGTTGTGTGCCAACTATATTACCAGACACTGATGCTGGAGATGCAAAGGAAAGTAGAACACAGCCTCAAGGACCTCCAAGTCTAATATGACTCCATTCTTAGGATGATTCTTGACACTCTCTATATTCTTTTCTAGCACTGGGTTGTGTCCACTGCAGAAGAAGGGAGGTGCACACAACTAGACATTTTGTATTTGACTCTACTATTTGCCGTGAGCAAAGAATTCATCATCTCAGAACCAACCTGCTAATGATGAACCTTGTGGAACATAGCCTTCCTGCAACTGGATTTATCCATCTATCCAACTATCCATCCATCCATCAATAAGCATTTATTGAGGCCTTACTAAGTATGCACTATGCTAGGCACTAGAGATACAAATACAGAAGTGAGACAATGTGCCCTCAAGAAACTTACAATCTATTGAAATGTACCCAGGCTGGTAGATCCTTCCAGAACTCTGTGTTCTACCAACACAGTCTTTGAGAATCAAAGGCTACCTCTGTACCAGCAGCAGCTGGGTTAGGAAGGAGGAAGACCTGAGTTCAAATCTGACCTTAAGCAATCAGGTAAAAACTGAGACAACCAAATATAAGGGGACTTGTTCAGGTTTACCAAACTAGTAAGTGCCTGAGACCAGATCTGGGGATAAAAATTGTACCTCACTTGCTATTAGGATCAAATGAGATAATTTCTTTTACGTGCTGTACAACAGGACCCGACATGTTGTAAACGCTATGTAAATGCTTATTCCCTTCCCTTCCTACTCCATTGGAACATTGGAGTAGGAGTTTTGTGGGTAAAATAAAAATAAGATCCTATGGAAAGGTAAAAAAAATTTTTTTAGTAAATAAGCTCACTATTTAAATCTCAATTCCTTGATCCTCCCAACAGTCATTAACCTTTCCCCTCCCCCCAACCTTTTGTTGAGTCCTGCAGTTCTTAAAGGGACCAAGCCCCTGCTTGCTTTTCCCAACACTTCTCTCTCCCTGTGAACATTTTAATCACATTTAAATGAAACAAAAAAAGTTTTAAAACAAATTATAGAGTGTTTTCCTTACACCCCCATTGGAAGCGAGAGACTTGGAAAGAATGTGAAGTTTATCTTATATCAGCATTACATAAGTATTGAATATAAACAGCTCCAGAGAATGAATCCCTGCCCTCTAGAAAATTTAACCTTTTCTGATAAATGATGTCTCTCCTCAGTTGCATTTGTGCTTTGGTTATTATAAATCCTTTTTTTTACTTTTTTTTTGGTTGGAGCCTAGAACTCTCTCCTGCATGTTTGAGGCAAGGGTTGGTTTTATGAATCCTAAGACTTGAAAATGGTGATAGAAGGCAAGACAAGAATGGAAGCAAAAATCCTGAGGCCAAGAAAAGCAGAGGGTGAGGGAAAAGGCAGCGATGTCAGAGGACCTGAGTTTGAATTTCAGTTCTGCTAGTGAGTTAACTAACCTCACTGGGCCTGGGTTTCCTTAGAGTGGACCTTGAAGTCTCTTCCATCTCTAAAATCCTAAGTATGAAAGGAAGAACCTGAATTAATTGAGAGGGGGTTAGATTGAGGGAGCCAGAGCTGGACAGAGCAGCTTAGGGAATATGACCTAAGCTACCTAGAAAAATAGATATAACTTAATCAAGAGACTTTTGTACCTGGTTACCGGGTAGAATAGAACAACTAACTTGTAGATACTGTTAAACTGTCTGAAAGCAGTCTTAGCTTCTGTCTGGTGCCAGTAATGGATAATATCCTGAAAGAACCTTATTTTCTTTCTTTCTTTTTTTCTTTTTATTTATTTTAAAATTTTATTTATTTCTTTTGTCTGCCTCTAGGACCCCTCCTTGTGCATCCCCCTACCCCAAGCCGTGGGGTTGATCCCCATGCATCTTTCTATCACCAGCTCTGGGTCTCCTCTCCACCCCAGGATTCCTCCCCATCTCTCTCTCTCTCTCTCTCTCTCTCTCTCTCTCTCTCTCTCTCACACACACACACACACACACACACACACACACACACACACACACAGAGCTGTGGGCTCCCTCCCTGTGCATCTCCCCCCTCCCTACCCCAGGTCTGGCTCCCTCCTCCTTCCCATTCCTCCATTCTCTCCCAGGACCTATTTTCTTAAGGTCCTTGACCTCATGACACTTTGTTCTCTGAGCTGTCTAACTGCTCTTCCTTAGCCTCCTCTGCAGGACCATCAGGAATCCCTTATCTCTTCAGTATGGATGTTTGCCAGGCCTTAGGGCCTCTGTCCTATGACACTTTTTTTTGGTTTGTTTTGGTACTCCCATGTTTAACTATTATACCTATAAGGGTGAGGCCCAGATTTATAGATTTAACTCTACTCTCTCTCTAGAACTCCAGGCTCAGGTTGTCTTTCTCCATTAGAATATAAACTCCCTGATAATCTTGGAGCCATCTTTGACCTTTCTCTTCTCCCCCCACCAAATTTCTAATTGGTTGCCATGCAGAGAGAAATTCTACCTCTACAGCTCTGGAACCTCTCTCTTCTCCGCTCAGGTAGCCACCATTCTATTTCAGGCCTTCATTACCCCCTTACCTGATGGACGCCTAGATGACCCACCCTATTGAGAATAAGACTTGGGAGTCAGGAAGAGCTAAGGTTAGAATCATGCCTCAGATACTTACTAACTTTGTGACCCGGGCAAGTCATTTAAACCTTGTTTGTCTCAGTTTCCTTGTCTGTAAAATGGAGCTAGTAATAGCACTTACCTCCTAGGTAAATGAGATAATACTTGTAAAGCTATCTGAGTCCAGTGGCTAGATATAGATCAGGATGACTGGGGATGGCCCAAGACGAAGAGGGAGATCTTGGCCTTTTTAAGCTAAGGTCTTTCTGAGTTCTCACTTTGACTGAGGGAGTGTCCATTCAGTGATTATGGCTATTTAAGAAGTCAGATGGCTCTGGAGGAGAAAGTGAGGCTGATGGCTTTGCACAGCCCTCCCTCACTGTAATCCAATTCACTTGCAAGTCATGGCATCACCTTTCTGATGTCATGGTCCTCTTCGAGAACAAAAGACAACTTGTGAAGCACTTAGCATAGTGTCCGGCATGTAGGCAGCGATATAGAAATATTTTTGTTGTTGTTGGGTCATTTTTCAGTCATGTCTTATTCTGTGTGACCCTATCTAGGGTTTTCTTGGCAAAGATGCTGCAGTGGCTTGCCATTTTCTTCTCCAGCTAAATTCACAGATGACGAAAACTGAGGCAAACAGGGTTAAGTGCCTTGCCCAGGATCACACAGCTAGTTAAGTGTCTGAGGCCAGATTCGAACTCAGGAAGATGAGTCTTCCTGATGCCAGGCCTACTTCTCTGTCTATTGTGCCACCTAGCTGCCAATATAAATATTTGCTCGTCCTCCTCCTCCTCCTCACCTGATGGACCTAGTTGACCTGGTTTTAGAGCACCAAACTTGGAATCAGGAAGACCTAAGGTTTGTATCATGCCTCAGATACTTACCAGCTCTGTGACCACTGGCAACTCACTCAATCTCTTTTAGTCTCTGTTTCCTCATTTGTAAAATGAGGATAATAATAGTAACGGCCTCACAGTGTTATTGTAAGGATGAAATGAGATAAATCATATAAACAGCTTTGTAATCCTTAAATCATTATTTAAATGTTAGCCATTATAACCAGGACTACTTTAATAGCTATCTAATTAGTCTTCCTGACTGATCTCTCCAACTCATCTTCCACACAACTGCCATTATAATCTTCTTAAGGCACAACCCGGTTCTAAAATCTTCAATGGCTCCTATCTATTTTTAGGATACAATACAAATTCTTTAACATGGGATTGTCATCACCATTAATGTCAATTTCAAGGTTGTGCATATAGTTCTCCCTCTCCCCATCAATTTGTTTCTTAAAACAATGTTGTGAGATAAGTGCTTTAATTATTATCATATTAAAGATCAAATGGAAAGATTAAGCAGAAAGGAAATATATTCCTGCTGAAAGATGATGATGATGACTAGTACTCCTCTGAGTCTAGTACTGAATTCTTATTGAACATTTTGATCTAAATGTCCTGTAGGCATCTCAAGTTTAATATATTCAAAACAGAACTCATTATCCCTATGCTCAAACTATTCCTCATTCAAACCCCTCTCTTTCTGTCAAGGTATGCAGGTTCCCAAACTTGAGGTTAGACTATTCACCCTCACTCACTCCTCTGCTCATAGTCAGACAGCTGTTCTTTCTATTTCTACCTCATTCTCCTTTTCTCTACTCACACAGCAACAGGGCACCAGACAAAGAAGGAATCTTTACTTCGGGTCAACCTAGAGGAGTATCATTACATTTAAAGAATGGCATATCCTTCTTCCTTGGAGCTCTTGTCTCCCTGGTCTAGTTTTGTTTTTGTTTTTTGTTTGTTTGTTTTGTGAGGCAGTTGGGATTAAGTGGCTTACCCAGAGTCACACAGCTAATGAGTGTTATATGACTGAGGCCGGATTTGAACTCAAGTCCTCCCAACTCCAGAGCTGGTGCTCTATCCTCTGTGTCACCTAGCTAACCCATTCCTGGTCTAGTTCTATGAAAGGCTGGTGTTCAAGAAAGGCGATCTTTTAAAAAAATGTCCTTCCCACTTTGATATTGAGTATATGCACTCATCCAGAAAGAATATTCCCTACTGGTCAAAGGGGTAACAAAATATCCCATTTCTTCCTGAATTTATTCTCCTCAAGCAGATGGGTAGAATTAGTCAAATCATCCATAGATGTCAGCCACTGGCCCCAGTTTCTAGTTCTACTTTAAATGATGTTTTTAGTAATTCCTGAAACTTTCATGTTCTTTTTGTAATTCATTCATTTTTTGGTGATGCCCAACTCTTTGTGACCTCATTTGGAGTTTCCTTGGCAAGGATACTGAAGTGGTTTGCTACTTCCTTCTCCAGCTCATTTTACAGATGAGAAAACTGAGGTGTTAAGTCACAGAGTGTCTGAGGTCAGATTTGAACCCATGAAGATGAGTCTTCCTAACTCCAGGCCTGACCCTCTGTCCACTATGTCATCTAGCTGCCCTATTCATACTTTTAGACTAGGGGTTGGGAACCTGAGCCCTTAAGGCTACACCTGGCCTTCTAGTCCTTTTTGCTACAGAGATAGAAAGGAGATTTGTATGGCCTCCACAGAATCATTTTGTGGATGAGGAACTTGTGGCCCGAAGAGTTTGTAAGACTTGCCCAGGGTCAAACAGTCAGTAAATATCTGAGACATGATTTAAACCATAGTTTCCTAACTCCAGGTCCCCAATACCATGATACCTCTTCATAATACTTGTGTTCTGATTGAAAGAACAGGAATACATGAAAGGCCTAACTCTTTATCATCATGTAAGGACTGAATTTCAGTGCTACTCACAAGGCCCTGAACCAAAGAAAAGAAAAATCATTTCTCTGTTTGTAGGCAGACACAAATACAGTGAGTGCCAGCATTCCCCCCCCCCCCCTCTAGCTATTGTTCTCTTGGGCTGACTCTCCATCTGTCTGGGAGTCACCCTGGGAAGAAAGTGCATTCATCATTATTGATCAGGAAGGCCTTTGTGAAGGAGGGGGTGGTGTCAGAACAGAACAATGGGTGTGGTCAAAGCCTCTCCCTGACTCTTTGTTCAGGCCTGTAGGGGTGCCTTAGGCACTTTGTGAATGTGCTGAAAATCAAGCATGACACAGTAGCTTGCTATGTACAATCTCAGATACAAAACTGGGGAATGTACAGCTGTCTATTTTCAGGGATCAGCTTTTGTGAAGGAGGGAGGGAAGGAGAAAGAGGGAGGGAGGGAGGGAGAGAGAGGGAGAGGGAGAGAAAGGGAGAGGGGGAGAGAGAGAGAGAGAGAGAGAGGAATAAAAAAGAGTGAAGAGAGACTAAAGCAGAAAGAAAAAGTGAGAGAGAAATGGAAAAGAAAGAAAAAGAATAAGGTGATTGAAACAGAAAGGAGGAAGGAGGAAAGGAAAAAAAGAAAGGAAAGAGAAAAGAAAGAAAAAAGAAAGCTGAAAGGAAAATGGGAGAAAATTATGAACAGAAAAAAAAAGCAGCTTCTGGATTGAAAATGTAAATATGTTAGTTTTCATCACAAAAATCCCCTTCTAGAACTGGTAGTATATTCACTTGGGAATGTTGCATATGAATGCTACTTTTTACAAAAATTTTATTATTTTTTCTAGTTGCTAATTCTTTTGGTAGCATTATTTAATTTTACATGGAGCCAGAGCAAACAACAAATTTTGTACTCTGCTGTGTGAACTTCCTAAATTCTTCCATATATCAGTATATTAGGTGCTTAAGAAAAATCATTTCCTCTTCTTGATCGATTGGTGGTTACTTAGTGCACTCTATGTAGGGGTTAGATTTTCACCTAGTGGGCCAAACTGATATTCCAAAAAGCATCTTAGATCTGAAAGAGTTAATGTACCTTTAAAGTAAGTGCCTGAATTATTATCTGAAAGCTACTAGAGCACTAGGGAAGATCTATGCTTAATAAATCAATCATTCAACAACCATTTATTAAGCACTACTAGTTACATCCAAAATTCTACCTCAAAAAAAATGTAAAAATTGTGTATAAATCAATCAACAAGCATTAATTAAGATCTTACAATGTTCAGAGCACTGTTTGGTGCTGGGATATAAAAACAGAAATGAAGACAGTCCTAAGGGTTTGCACTAAAGAAAACAACTGGTAAACATTTAAGTCTAGCATAGTGGCTAGCCACCACTCAGGTCCAAGCCCCTCCCCTCCCCTTCCCTCCCCTTCCCTCCCTTCCCTCCCCTTCCCTCCCTTTCCCTCCCCTCCCCTCCCTTTCCTCCCCTCCCCTCCCCTCCCCTCCCCTTCCCTTCCCTTCCCTCTTGGCTATGTCTCTCTTTTATTTTGCCCAGGCTCATCTGAAGGAACTTTACCTCTCAACAGAGCAAATAGCTTCCTCCTAGCCTCACTTTATTAACTGTTAAATGGATTACAAGTGTCTCATTTTGCTTTTGGCTTGGACATGAGCTACAAATAAATCAGGTCATCTCTGGGCTATTAAATTGGCTCAGATGGTAGGCACAATGGAAAGAACATTGGTTTTGACCTTGAAACAAGCAAGGTTTGATGCCTTGCTCTAATATTTTCAAGTCTTTTTCCCTCCATAATATTTTTCTCTCAATTAGAAAAGCAGTTAGTAATACTTCTACCACCTAGAGCACACGGTTGTAAAGAAAGATATCCCCAATAGACTATAAGCTCCTTGAAGGCAGAGACTATGATCACTGTTTTCCCAATGCTTAGCACAGTGACTGGCACATAGTAAGTGCTTAATAAATGCTTGTTGAAGTAAATCGAATTTGTAAGACTTAAAGCTATAGACATTATGTATCATTATTTAATGGAATTTCAGTTATCACTGAGTTGTGTTAGAAAATTCCTAAGGGAACAGGGGAGGGACTTTTCCCACATCCCTGAAACCATACCATATTGGCAGATGAGTCCATTACTTTGTATTTTTTCAATGTCTTTCACATACTTTGTTGATTTTTTTAATACACAAAGAAACATTGTGTCTTAGGATAGTGAGGGGAAAAACACTGAAAAAATACCACTTAAAAGGTCAGGGTTAGAATTTAAGATCTGCTACCTACCTGCTAACTGTGTTGGAGAAGGAAATGGCTAACCACTCCATTGTTTCTGTTAAGAAAACCTCAAATGGGGTCACAAAGAGTCAGCCATGACTGAAAGATGGCTGAACAATGAAAACTTACTCTCTGGGTGACCTTGGGTAAATAAATATCTTTAACTGTATTGAGCCTCAGTTTCCTCATCTGTAAAATGTGGACACTGTATCAGATGACCTCTAAGGTCTCTTCCAACTCCAAACCCTGTGATCCTCTGTGAGCTGGAATCACTTCCCCCTGTTTTTCACATGAAGGATCTGAAACTCAGAGCAGTCAAATGATTTGCTCTAATGCAGGTCCTGGCTATGGGAATCTTGGTTCCTACACATGAAATCTTTGAGAGTCATGGGAGGGCTTTGTGGGTAGGGTTCAGGGAGGAACAGCCTTTTACTTAGGACTAGTTCTATATAGGACTAGATGGGAACTCTCCATCATGGTAGACCTGTTTTAGAGTGGTCAATAGAAATTACCATCGACAAGATCATCTTTGAACCTGAAGAAATAAAGACTGTGTAATAGGCAGCATGGGGCAGTGGAAAGAGTATTAGATTTGGTATTGGAGGGCCTGGGTTTAAATCCTGGCTATTCTGTTTACTATCTGTGTAACCTGGTGCAATCAGGTAACCAACAAACATTCATTAAGTGCCCATTATATATGAGAGGAAGTATGCTGAGTGTTGGCAATACAAATCCAAAAGCAAGATAGTCCTTGTACTCTAGGTTCTTAGAGTCATTTAACTTCTCTGGGCCTGTTTCCTCAACTGTAAAATGGTGGTATTGAATTAGATCATCTCTAAATTCTCTTTTAGCTTTAAATCTTTGGGGTTTTTTTGAAGGCAATCAGAGTTAAGTAACTTGCCCAGGATCACACAGCTAATATAGCTTTAAATCTTAAAATTTTTTATTGATAACTTTTTTATATCACCTTCACTTCCAAATGTATTCTTTCTCCCTTCTCTAACCCAATAAATCATTTCTTATGAGAAAGAATAAATAGAAGTATGTATAGAATAATTATATATATGTATATATATATACACACACATATGTGTGTATGTGTATGTATGTATGTATGTATGTATGTGTATGTATGTATGTATGTATACCTATTTGTGCCTAATGGTAGCCATCTCTAGGTGGGAGAGAGGGGAAAAAAGAAATTTACATGATAATTTTGTCGTGTATTTGAAAGGAATAGCAAGTTGTGCATAGTAGATTTGTAGTTTCATGTCAATTATCTTTTTTTATTGTACTATGTTATGGAAATGCTTGTTTTATTCCACAAGTTAAAAATAAAATTCAATAGTGATTCAAAAAAATAAAAGAAAGAATTAAAAACAAAGAGGAAACTAAAAGCATAACTAGCCACATCAGTCAAGTACATATAAATTTCCACGCCCAGAGTCACCCAACTCTGCAAAGAAGGGAGGGAGGTCAAGCTTTAAATCAAGGATTTTAAACTATCCTGGTCATTTAGAGCAACAAGCAATAAACTGCATTAGTCCAAGACTGCAGTCCATGGAATGTCTTAGCCTCAAGAAGACCAAACCCATATGAGTCATTCTTTTGTCCCTTAAGCAGGCAATGTAAGATATTATGACCCCTTTTCCATGTGTCTGACAGCTGCCTTGGGATTACTTCCCATATGATTATACATTTGTGGATTTGTGACAAGATCCCCAAAGGAGAGACTGAAGGAACTGGACAATTGATGTTTGAAGTAAGAGGAATGGGATTAAATGAAAGTGATGTTGACAACAAACCCGAAGCACCGTTCCGCTCTCCCTACCCCATACCCGCCCTTTTCCAGAAGCTGCATCAGTGGCAAATTTGAGTTACCAAGCACAATTCTAAATTCTCATGTGATCATCTAATCTGGCTCTCTTGTTAGAAAATAATGAAGTAAGTGAGAAAAAAGCTGGGATTGATTTGATTTGAATCAACTGCAGATGACTTAAGCAATTTCATTTTAGGCATATGTAGATTTATATATCTACTACATTTTCCCTCTAATTTCTAAGATTTGCTTCTGGGATTTTTTTTTCTGCTAAAAGCAAATGATACATTTTATTCCAAGGTTTCATCTTGAATGAATTTAAGGGAAAAAAAATTGAACACCTGGCACATTGAAAAGGGTAGATAGGTTGTCACCAGAGGTCTTGGGTTAGAATCCTGCTTCTGATATTTACCAATTATGTATTTTTAAGTAAGTCGTCTAAATGTCACTGGCCTCAGTTTCCATATCTGTAATTTGAGGGAATTGGGCTAGATTATATCAAAGGTCTCTTCTATCTCTAATTCTATGATCCAAAGAGAGAGTCAGATTAATAATACTTAGTTCTAGTGTTTAATTACCTGAGTAACTTTAATATTTTACATGTAACCCTTGGCCCAGAGGTTCTCATTGCATAGGATAATAGATTTAAAATTGGAAGGAACCTCAAATGTCATTTTGTGCAGAATCTTCATTTACAAATGAGAGAACCAGGGCTCAGAGAGGTTAGATAACTTACCTTAGATCACATAGACTGCAAGATTCAGAGTTCAAATTTGGGGACCACCCCAAATTCAGTACTCTTTTTAGCCTACCACAATGTCTTTTCAGAGTCCCTTCGCGCCCAAAGAGTCACAGCTTTCTTGACTTGAGACACATCCCAGAAACCCAGAATGCTTTCTACTTGCAAACATATTAGCCATAATAGATTTTTTTTCATCAAAAAGAGCAATTGTACCTTCTTCAACAAGTGAATTAAAATGGCCCTTAATTCCCACAAAGTCTCATGTTTTTCATTGTCATGGTTGCCCCCATCTTTGTGATGACCTGAACTATCCACTTCCACCACTTAGCTCGAGAGCACGCGGACACACAGACACACAGACACACACAGACACACACACACATGCACAGAGTTAGACACACAGCGATTTTCCTCAAAGTAGCTCAGTTGCCCCCAGGTAGTCTATCCTTTGAAGCACCATCCTTCTCACAGCTGCCCCACTGAATCCAGGGCCATCTCCAGTTGTCCTGATCCATATCTGGCCAATGGACCCAGATGGCTCCAGAGGAAAAAGTGAGGCTGGTGACTTTGCCCAGCCTTCCCTCACTTAAATCCAATTCACTTGCATGTCATGGCATCACCTCCCTTATGTCATGGTTCTCATCGGAACGGACAAATGACATCCTCTTGTGGCCTTTAGGGGGCCTTGTACTCTCATAAGTACACTTGACTAGTAGAGATGAACTGAAAGGATTGCTATCCTGGTCTTCCTGAGGTTATAACTCTCCCCTGCTGGAGCTCATGGGTCACAACCACTTTTCATGAAATCTGGGATACTCTTTAACTGCAATTTTCCCCAATTTAACTGTCAGTCACTCCTTTGAGGAATGACCAGCCTTCCATTTCTGACACTCTTATTGAAGGTCTAATATTCTGTTATTAAACCACAATGAAGTCTTGGGTAGAAATCCTACACTCTCAGGTGGCCAAAGACTAATATTTTGGTTCATCAAACCAGGAACAAGTAACGTTACTCAAGGGAACAATCCCCTCTGGTATGGTGACTGACAAGGGCTCTCAATGGTTTCCTTATTTACTCTTTTTAAGCACTCTATGGGGGAAATTAAATGACCCAAGATTGTTAGCTACCTTCTCCAGTTACTAGACCCATCTCAGGCTGAGATAACTAAGAGGATCACTACCTGGGATTGTACTGTCTCTCTTGCTCTATCCTCTACTCCAAAAATGGTGTGTGGGATTTCAGAAAGAAGCTTACAATTTGGCTCAGAAGAGATGCATAAATTCCAAGACATAATTCAAGGGTGTTGCTAATGATTAGGCACTTTGTTTTTAGATGGAAGACTGACAAATAATAGGGAAAGGGAGAAATCCTCATTGGGATCTTTTGTTTGGCATAGCGTTGGAGCTGGACGTAAGGAAATCATAAGTCCCTGGACAAGAAAAGGGAAATGAGAGTGTTTCCTCTGCCTAAGAAGGACTGTTTTGCCTAAGGAGTGGTCTGACTTGGACATTATTATCATCAGAGAGCTATGGAAGTGGATGGTGAGGAATCTGGTAAAGAGTGGCAGAAGGGAATGGTGAGAGTACCCTATGAGGAAGTATAGAGAAGTTAAAGGATGCAATTCTTTTCAGAACAACAGAAGAATAATGTCATCCATTAGAAACTAAAGACAACTGCAAATGTAAAGGTTTGGAGAAGAGATTTTGAGACCTTTAATGGGAGATGTGTTTTGAGGAATTGCTCTGGAGAAGAGCAGTTAGGAATGTGTAAATAGGTGAGGTTATATAGGTCTCTTCAGGAAGAAATGTTCAGTGCTCTCTTGGACTCTTAACAGAGATTCTATTTGTTTTGACTGGCATATTAAAAAAATAAAAGAAACCTGGTCATTCTTTACACTTTGTGAGCCACATGCTTGCAAGGGGAATTGATAGTACACTAAGTGGTATCAGATAAGAAGTTCTCAGATTATCTGGCTGGAAGCAATGAGCTAGAGAGAAGTGAAAAATCCCCTCCTGCCTCCACCTCCCCCCCAGCAGCCCAAACACACATTCAGTCCCTTTTAAGGCAGGGGTTACAACAAATGGAAAGCATCAATTACCTTGTTTTAAAAATAACAATTATTATTATCATTTTTAGTAATAATAACAAAATAACAGCTGTTCTGTGTGCCTTATAGAAATGTTGTAAGTATGAAATGAAATAACCTACATGAAGGCTCTACAAAGCAATATGTCAATGTAGACTATTATCATCATTATTGTATGTAAGAATGTCATAGTGGAGAGAAGACCTGACTTAACATCAGGAATACTTGATTTCAAGACTGCCTCAGACACGTATTGGCTGTTACGTTCATGGGCCAATAACTCAACTCTCACTGCTCCCAGGTGACTCTTTAAGAATATAAGTTATGGAAAGTGGTCTATTTGCTTTGATGGGAATTTTAGGACAGGAGTTTACCACATTGGTGAAGTCACGAGTGTGAAACAAAAATTGCCACATTACTAACTATACCACAGTTTTGTAACATCTCCAAGTTTTTTTAAAGTAATTTTTATTACATTAGTTACTGTTGTTATTTTCTCCTTTTAAAAATGTGTTGTATCACTCTGTCAAAAAACATTTAAGCAAAATGGAAAGAATAGGCAGTTTATTTGGCGGTATATTCAGAACAATGAACTCATCCGTGTTATTTTTATATTCCATTTCAACTTGGCCAATTGCCATAGGACATAAGAAATTATCATTGCTCAGAGCTGTGTTTCCCTCGTAAGCACCACCCAAGCAAATGATAGATAGGGGCATCTGGTTCCCATTTCAAACTGTGAATAAAACTGTATCACGGTTTACATAGCTTGAACTAACTAATGCAGTCAACATCTTGGAGAAGGTTTTGTTGTTATTGTTGTTTTATTTTTGTTAAGCTCTTGGTAAAAGCTATGGCCTTTGGGAATGATCTTTCCTGAACATCAGTGAGAGGAGAGCCTAATGGTTACGGGAGGACCCAACATCTGTAAAAATCCTTTGTTTGCTTTTGTTAGCTCTGCCGAATCTGGTTACTGTGGAATACAGCTATTTCTTACGTGGGCACAGATCTGTGAAGGAAAAAGTCTCTTTAAAAAGCTTTCTATCTGTAAAGTTTCTATTGCCATTGTCCAACAGTTTGGCTGAGTTACCTTGGATGAAAGTTTAGTTCATGGAGAAAAGAACGTTGAGCACAGACTGTCTGTCCTTTTGCTCCCTAAACCCACTGATTATAGTTTAAGTTTACCAAGCTGAAGATGTGTGAGAGGCCGTATGGTACAGTGGGGAGTATACTGGATTAAGAATAAGTTGATCTGGGTTTATAACCTGTCTCTGACACTTACTAGCTATATGACTTTGGGCAAATTTAGCCTCAGTCTCCTCATCTGTAAAGTGGGTTACAATAGTATCTGCATTATTCCATAATGCTGACGTGATAAAGAAAGGAATTTATAAGTCTTGAAGTACTTTTGAAATGTCATTTATTTTTATTATATCTTTTTTTGGGGAGGAACCTATTATCCCATGAGCATGGGAAACTCCCAATGTAGAACATCCCTCTACCAAAGTAGATGAGCAAACTGTTCTGCAATTTATAAGGTTGTTACTTTCTCAGAATCACGTAATCTACGTGAAGGATTTGAACCTAAGTCTTCCTAGGTTCCTAAGTGACCTCTGAGGTCAGCCCTCTACTGTTCCTCATGTATTTAGACATTGCATCATGTTTAATTTACAACCTTTAGGTACATACTTGTTGAACTGAAGTTAGGATATTATTTGGAGTATATGTGAGTGTTGGGGCTTACTAAATTCTTGATTTTATTCTTGACCTGGATCCCTATATTTCTTCTTCTTTTTTTTTTCTTTTAGGCAATTGAGGTTAAGTGACTTGCCCAGGATCACACAGCTAGTAAGTGTCAAGTGTTTGTTTTGAGGTCGGATTTGAACTCAGGTCCTCCTGTCTTCAGGGCCAGTGCTCTATCCACTGCACCACCTAGCTGCCCCTGGATCCCTATATTTCTTCACCTGCAAAATGAAGAGGTTCTACCAGATGGCCTCTAGATTGCTCATTTAAACACTGTTCTCCTTAGAAGACCTAGCTCAAACACCTTTTCTCTTACTGTCCTTCCCTTAGTTGCTTCCACATTCAGTGCCTTCATCATTGCCCTCTTTTATACCTTTATGACACTTTGCCTCTATGGTATTCTCCTGGAATTTCACACATACTACTTAGTTTTTTAACCTTTTAAAACAGTTAATTTAATATTTTACTTTTCTCTCCAACTGCATGTAAAAAGAATTTTAACATTTTTTTTAAATCAAATTTTGAGTTCCAAATTCTCTCCCTCTCTCTTTCCCTTCCTCACCTCACTGAGAAGGCAAGTAATTTGACATAGGTTATACATGTGAAGTCATGTAAAATATTTCCATGTAAGTCATGCTGTAAAAGAAAACACAGACAAAAAACCCAAGAAAAATAAAGAAAAAATATGTTTTGATCTGCATTCAGACACAATCAGTTCTTTCCCTGGAAACCAATAGATGGTATTTTTCATCATAAGTCCTTCAGAATTGTCTTGGATCATTGTATTGCTGAGAACAGCTATGTTATTCACAACTGATCATCATACAATATTGCTGTTGCTCTATACGATGTTCTCCTGGTTCTGCTCATTTCACTTTGCATCAGTTTAACACATACCATTTCAAATTGTTACTTGTATTTGTCTTTCTTCCTAAGTAGATTGGAACCTCCATGAGGCCAAAGATCATGACTCACAAATCTCTATATCCCTCATAGCCTTTGGCAGGGAGAGCCTTGGTCAGACCATGTACTCTCACTGATGTTACCAATGTGGAGAATTTCATGTCTTTCGGTTCTGATACAGATGTTGCTCCAGAGTTTGAGTCCTCCTTTACCAATTCAAATTAAGTAACCCTGTGACTCCTGAATTTGAACTTAATGGTGACAATTAATTTATCCTAAATTTGTATAGCTTATTATATGTAGCCTATGTGTAGTTCTTTTTCCTTGCCTTTATATTCCTCCCTCTAAATGTGATACAGACTTGGAGAATATTAAAGCTGGGAGAATCAATCTTCTGATCCTCATCAATAGTTGATGATTGCAAATGGGCTCTTGGGCCTCAGAGATTATCTAGGCAACAACACATAGAATATCATAGTTAGAAAGCACCTCAGGGGATACTAGTTGAACCTATGGCTAAACAAATATCCCCTCTATAATGCATCCATCAAGTGGTCATTCTGCCTTTGCTTAAAGACCTATACACACTAAGGAAGAACTCACTCTGTATTGAGATAGCCCATTCTGGACAGATCTAATTCTTAGCAAGTTTTCTTTACACTGAGACTAAATTTTCCTCTCTGTAACTTGTACATACTTTTCTTCTTTCTGCCCTCTGAGGCCATATTTAATTATCAATTAAATTTGACAAGCAATTTTTTATTTCACAATTAATAGCATTTAATTTTTTCCAATTACATGCAAAGAGAGTTTTCAACATTCAGTTTACAAGATTGAGTTCCAAATTTTTTTCTACCTCTCTCACCTCCCCCCTCCCCAAGACAGAATGCAATTTGACATAGGCTATACATGTACAATCATATTAAGCATATTTCCACACAAGTCATGTTGTGAAAGAAGAATCAGAACAAAGGGGAAAACCACAAGAAAGAAAAAAAGAGAAGATAGTATGCTTCGATTTTCATCCATAGTTCTTTCTATCATAAGTCCATTGGAATTGTCTTAAATTATTGCATTGCTGAGAAGAACTAAGTCTATCAAAGTTGGTCATCGCACAGTGTTGCTGTTACTGATTCTCCTGATTCTATTCACTTCACTCAACATCAATTCTTGTTAGTCTTTCCAGGTTTTTCTGAAATCTGCCTGCTCATCATTTCTTATGGCGCAATAGTATTCCATCACATTTATACAACACAACTTTTGACAAGCATTCATTGAGCAACTACTTTGAGAAAGCACTGTGATAGGTGTTAAGAGAAAATTGAAACGGTGTCTGCCCTCAAAAAAGTTAAGACATTCTACTGGCAAAACAAGTTTAATACCAGTTTCATATGATAGGCTTTCAAATGCTCAAACACAAATGTCAGATCCTATCTCAATCTTAGATTAATAGAGATAAAGGGAAGAAAGGGATTCAGGAGGAGGAGGAAGCTCTAGGTAAGGCAGCCCCTGATGACCCATTCCACGGGAGGCTACTCAAGGAGAGGCTGAATCAGAATGCTTCCTTCATTAGACTTATCCTGACCACACTCTTATCCTGTATTATCTTTAGGTCTTAATGTAGATGTTGGGTCTATGGGTTATAAATTGTAGTATATATTCACATTGGACAGTTAGATGATGCAGTGGATAGAGTGCTGGGTCTGAAGTGAGGAAGTTCATCTTCCTGAGTTCAAATCTGGTCTCAGACACTTACTAGCTATGTGAACCCTGAGAAAGTCACTTAACTTTGTTAGCCTTAGTTTCCTCATCTGCAAAATGAGCTGGAGAAGGAAATGGCAAACCACTCTAGTATCTCTACCAAGAAAACTCCATAAGTCACAAAGACTTAGACACAACTGAAATGACTCAACAGCAACACCAAAGTATTTTTATAGATTCTCTTTTTTGTGGGAAAAATTTATCTGCAGGCTTGGAGGCCACATGCAACCCTCTAGGTCCTCAAGTGCAGCTCTTTGACTGAATCCAAACTTCACAGAACAAATCTTTTTTATTCAGATTTATTTTGTTTTATTGAGGGCCTAGAGGGCCGCTTGTGACCTTGAGGCCAAAGGTTCCCCACCCCTGGCCTAGAGGTATTATTGCAGTGAAACTCTTGACTTGTGGGAAAGCCAAATAGTATTGCAGAGTCTTCTCCTGATGTCTCAGCTCATGTCAAATCATGGACAGTGTCTTCCACTCTTTAAAGTGAAAGAGAAAGACCTTAGTAGAGGGTCATGAATATCTTCATGTTTTAATATAATTTGACTATACAAAATATAGCTTAAAGCCATAAACTTGACATATACCAAAAAAATTAATTTAAGAGTCTCATAGATCTGCTCTGCAAAAGTGAGGAGAAGAGACTGTGATGTTTTTAGGGTTCTAATCTACCCTTATACCTTCAAACACTGTGGAAAACTGGTATTGCTACCAAGTACAGGAGAATATTTATTTCATTAATTTCCCTATTGGAATGCTCTTCATTAAGAGGGAAAGAGGAGATGGGTGGAAATTTTAGGGTTCACTGGTTCTTAGTTTGCACAGCTGCTTACACCATAAATGTGATGAACTATTTATGCTGTATAAGATATGTGCGCCCATTTAAGGTATGCATGTTGACCTAAGTTGTCTGAATTTATAGATGTGGCAGCTGAGAGGCATGGATAGATATGATACGAGATTTGACTTCTCTCTCAAGAGGAGGAGAGGCTAGGCAATGCCTAGATTACCACCAGCGTGCCATGAAGGAAAGTGTTAATGGAAAGGGGCAGGCAAGTCGCAGAAACATGAAAAGACTGGGAACTCTTTTCTTTAGTCTCTGAGGTAAGTACTAGATTAGAGTTATATCAGTCTATTTCCTCAAAGGTTGCTTGTCTAGGGATAGGATTTTTAGGAGTTCAGAAAGAAAGTCACCTCCTTGATTGCTCTTAAGGTGGAAGATAGTCCCAAGTTTACATCCTCTGTTTTAACTCCTTCCCATCAAACATAAGTTACACAAATAGCGAATACTGAGTAAAACCATATATCCAAGTATGGCAGTAATTAAAATTGGAGAAGTTTGACATAATAGAATAAATCAGAATATACACAAATGAATGACCTCTTTGGATAAGTACAAGATGGAATCACAGCATAACCGAAAGAATGAGCCTGCTCTCATCTCCGAAGTCTCTGAGGAGGCAAGGTGGAAATCAGTGACATGTGGAGGAGCCAGCTTTTGCTGCATATCTGAAGTAATAAAGGTATAAAGGAATATCTGGAAACATGAGTGTTTGTATCCCAAAAAGCTTTGGCCCCAACTCTACCCCTCACACAGGTCTATAGTATCACATCAGCATTCTCTCTACCTGTCTAAAGTTACATTTCCTTTTTCATACACTACACATAACATTCAAGCATTCAAACTCTGCTTCAGAGAGTGCAACTCTGATGGGTTGGCCATGTTGTTTGAATGCAAAATGAACGCAAAAAGACTATTTTATGGAGAACTCACACAGGGCAAGCATTCTAATGGTGGTCAGAAGAAGCGATGCAAAGACACTCTCAAGGTCTCTCCTAAGAACTTTGGAATTGATTATGTGACATGGGAGACACTGGCAGAGGACTGCCCAGCATGGCATGCCCTCATCAGGGAAGGTGCTGTGCTCTATGAGCAAAGTAGAATTGAAATAGCTCGAAGAAAACACAAGATGCGCAGACTTAGAAATCCACCCCAAATGTTCATATAGACTATTTATGCCCGACCCGTGATAGAACATTCCAAGCTCGTATTGGTCTGATCAGCCACAACTGGAAACGTTGGAACTTGATTCTAGCATAGTGAGGTCATTTTGGTCCTCTTCAAAAACGAAGCTTGGGTAGGACACAGCTAAATTATGTTTCAAATAAATCAATATGAAGAATTCAGAAAAGTATTACTTGTATGAACCGATGTAGGACAATATAAACAGAATGAGGAACAACAGTGAAAATAGAATAATAATAATAAAAAAGAAACTGGATGCTTTGTAAGTAATAATGACTAAGCTTGGCCTTGGAGAAGAGTTGAGAAAATGTGGAAGACAATGGACATAGAATATTTTTTATATTGTCACACATGGTTGAGGTGACACTTGGTTTCATTGAATTGATTTTTCCTCTCTTTTTTTTTTATCATAAAACATAGCTGGCTGGGTGGGGGAGAGGAAAGGATATACTTGGAAATAAAGGTGATGTAAAACCAAAAACTGTCAATAAAAATAAACTTCAAAAAGATTACTAGGACCTTTTAAGATTTTTTTTGAGGGAAGGAGTTATTTTAACTAAAATACTAGAACATGTACAAACAACTTAAATACTTCTTCAATAGATCTATGATGTCATCATTATGGGTGCTCCCTCCATTGCTGCAGAGGAAAACTCATCTACTCTTTCTCACCTTTTGTGACTTTTGTCCACGGTCACCCATAAATCCTCTGCAGGCTGTCTATTCAATATGCTTGTATCCTTCCTCTAGGTTTTCTTAACATTCCGTGGGTGCCAGTGCAGCAGGCAGGCTGTCCATCAATTATCCCTTGCACTTGCTACACGTCTGGCCTGTCTCATTTTCTAGTTGGCGTTAACATGTTGCAGCATATGCAAGCAAAAACAAGCTATTTATAAGATGATAAGATATAAATTTAAAGGTGAGTAGAGGCCCTTGATTCCAAAGAGGAAAGACTTGCATAGATGTATTGTTTGGCAGGTGCTTTTCACACAAATGTGAACTGGTGAGCTCAGCTGGATAGCTTCTGGAATGTCTGCTATGAAGCAGACCCCTATTAGGACGTGCTCTTGGACCAGCATACTTACATTTATGGAAACCATTAGACCAGCTCTTCTTGACACAGGTATTCCTAGGACTCTGCCTTCATAGTGAAAAAAACAAAACAAAACAAAACAAAACAGCTTAATAATTCCAAATGCATCCAAGCCCCAGACTTACGTTCCTCTTATTTTCCATGGTTATTTATTTATTTATGAAAGGGAGATGGATGGTAGAAGTCCAGTGTGGGGTGGGGAGGATGGGGTGGAGATGAGAAATTAAAAAAAAAAAAGGAAAATCTGCTTCACACAACAAGAGCATTCTTCCCCGACTATCTCCAGGCCCTCTCTCCTAATTAACTCTTTCCATCCTCCCCTCCTGAACATGGAATTTCTGAGGCAATGCTGGAGTTCAGAGGCTGCCACATAATGGGGAGCTCAGTCTAGCATGGAATCAGAATAGCTCTTTGTTTGGGGAGGATTGTAGAGTGGACAAAGAACAAGGAAGTGTTTGGGAAGGAAGGATCTGACATCGCCCCCCTAGGACTAGATTCACTGTCCCTCACAGACCATTTCCACTTCTGATGTTGATAGAACTGTGGTGAAAAGAAAAGATTAAAGTGGCTAACCTTGGGACAAATTACAGCCTTAGAGGTTACCGAGTTCACGGGATGTCAAAGTTGGAAGGGACATGGCTCAATTTACTGATGTTACAGATGAAGAGACTGGGGGACAAGGAGAGGAAGTCACTGGCCTGAGGCCATTGTAATCTGCTGTTTAGCATGGTGATGTCATCAAAGGTCCTTTCCAGCTCTAAATCTATGATTTTATGAGCCTACACATATGTGCATATATTCATGCAGATATCTATTTACATTTATATTACACTTACCCACATATACATACATATCATCATCCTGATAAGACAAATTAACTTTTCCCATCACAACTAATGGTATCACATTACAGCGTGTTACCATACATATGTTGTTGTTCATCCTTTGTTTTTGGAGAGGACCAATGACATCATGGGATGATGAGATGCATGTAGATTGGATATGTGAAATAAAATTAACCTCCTAAGAATTTCAAACTTTTTATAACATTTGGGGAATATTTGTATAGTGCCTTATCAGCTAGGGAGAAGGGAAGGGAAGAAGCATTTAGTATTATTTATATCATTATTATATTATTATTTATAGTGCCTTCTATGTGTCAGGCACTGTGCTAAGAACTTTACTAATATTTCATTCGAAGCTCACAACAACTCTAAGAGACTATTATTATCTGTATTTTACAAATAAGGAAGCTAAGGCAAACAGAAGCTAAGTGACTTGCCCAGAGTCACACAGTTAGGAAGTGTTTGAGGCTGGATTTAAATTTAGGTCTTCCTGGCAATAGGTCCAGCTTTCTATCCACTGTATCACCAAGCTTCCTGGGCATAGGTATAGCCCCTTATTAGCAAGGAGGATGATGTGATATACATACATATATACATATGTGTGTATGTGTGTGTATATATGTATAAAATATATATTTTTATTATTTTTTTCCCATATAAAAAGAGGAACTGATGAATCCTGGGAGGGGAAAAATGGCTCAAGACAAATGGAAATGCTGGAACTTTCAACCTCTGTGGAGAGGAGAGGGCCCCTAGGAGGTTCAGAACCATGTTGATTGCAAATAAAAGGTGCTTCTACCCTGAGAATGCTACTGAGAGTAATCATAAGCAGTTGGAGCCTTGTCTAGTTTACTAATCCACTTAAGAAGTGATCTCCCTGCAGGGAATTTTACAATTTTCCTAATTCTTGATGCCACTGGAATCTGGTAAATGTATTCCACTCTCTCCTTCCTCCTCCCCACAACTTCATCATTGCCTGGTGAATTGGCATTGTTTACCCTTGTAAGTTTCCTACTCTCATTAAACTTTACTTATTTGCTATGTGTATAATGATTTTTGTCCCTAGATAAGGATAAGCTGATTTTTATTGTATTCTGAGTGTATTTGTTATCAAGGCATGGATCATGCAAATTGGGAAGAATGAAAGTGAGCTCATGTCAATGACTTTAGACTTAACCATGAAACTATATTGAAAATTCTCTCTATTCCCCTCTGTCTGTCTCTCTCTGGCTCTTTCTTTCTCTGTCTCTGGCTCTCAGCACAAAGACGGGTCTCATTTATATATTTAACTCGGCTCCCATTTGGTTTAGAAAGTCCAGGTGATCTTGTTGAAATATTCACCGAGATTAAACAATCTAACAACAACAGTAACAACCACCACACAATTCAAATCATTTAACAATCTCTAGATTGAAATGAAAGTTGTGTTCAGGCATTGGTTCACTCCGGTGAGATTTGAAAATTAGCTTCCCTTGTGTTACTGTGCATAAGAGGCTCACATAATCACAAAACAAATAGTACATGTCATAGAAAACAGAATTTTTTGCAATTAAAAAATGTACATTTAAAAAAGTAATAACTTAGATGCATCTCTATGTAGTTTCTTACTTTATCTTTCTCTGCCAACAGCTTTGATTGGGATCCTCAAAATCTGTTTGTGCCTAAAGTTTTAAAAATAAATATAAGCTTTTAAAGAATGGAATTTCCTGATGTCATTTATGATACAATAATAATAGCAAATGAGAGTTAGTGTTTATGTAGTGCCTTCTATGTGCCAGGGGCCGTACTAAGCGCTTTACAATTATTATCTCATTTAATCTTCACAACAACCCTGAGACATAGGTCTCATTTTTCAGTTGAGGAAAGCAAGGCAAACAGAGGTTAAGTGACTTCCCCAAAGTCCAACAGCTGGTATCTGAGTGATTTAATAAACATACCATTATTTTACAAATACATATTTTCTTTCTTCTAATACTTAAGTCAAAGAAAAGATGATGTTTTAGCCAGGTTCTGTGAGGGTTGCTTGTATAAAGTAGAAAATTTCACCTATTAGACTCCTACAGGAAAGGAGGGGTACTCACTCCTTCCTCTGGCCCCTACCCTTGGAATATGAGCAAAATCAACCTTGATCTTTCTCTTCCCACCAGGTGGCACTTACTTTTTAGTAATCACCCTCAGTTTTATCTCTGCACATTGTAGGGTGGAGAAGAGGAGTGGAACAACAGTAGAGATGTATGACTCAGAAGCACTCAGCATCACTCAGCACAATAGCATCTCCTAAGGGAGGAGGTCTGGATCCATGACTGCCCTACTTTGGGAGGTTTATAAGATAAGAAATCAATAAAAATAAGATACCCTCTCATTTAGCTCCTATTCCCCCAACTGGTTTACTCTGGTAAAAATTCAAACAGAATACTGCCACTATGCCAACAGACAGCAAACTCTGGTAGCTTCTGCCAAGCTGGAAAGGCTTCTAGGCTCCTGGTGACAGTTGTCCTCCCTATTACCTTCGGGGTCAAATATAAAATACCTTGTTTGACTTTTAAAGCCCTTTGGCTGGGGGTGGGGGAAGCCAAGATGGCAGAGATGAAAAAGAGAGCATAAAGCCTTTCAGATCCTGGCTCCTTCCTACCTTTCCACCCTCTACTCCCTCTTCTTACATCCTATGAGCCAATAATTGACTTTGTTGCTGTTTCTCAAACATGACACTCGATCTCCCATCTCCCAACTCTGGGTTATTCTTACTGGTTATCACTCATGCTCGAAATGCTTCCCTTTCTCACTTCTACCTCCTGGATTTCCTGGTTTCTTTCCTTAAGACTCTAGTCAAATGCTATTCTGCAGGAGGCTACCCCCCCCAACCAAGTCTGATAGTGTTTTTGCTTTGAGATTATCTCTCATTTACTCTCTCTATATTATACATGTACATACTTGCTTGCAGATTGCCTCCCTCGTTAGAATGTAAGCTTCTCGAAGGCAAGGACCATGTTTTTGGCCTTTCTTTGTATCTCAAGTACTTACCATAGTGCCTGGTATATAGTAAGTACTTAATAAATACTTATCATTGTTGTTGTCAGAGTACCAGTTTAGGTAAATTCAATGAGGTTCATTGTCAGAAGGTTGGCCACTAAGTAACAATTTTAAATTTTTGGTCCTAACAACTTACAAAGTTGTTAAGTTAACAATGTATAAAGTTATAAGTTAACAACTTACCAAGTTATAAGTTAACTTATAAGCTTACCAAATCTACTACAGAGTAAACAGGTTGTGGTCTATCTCAGTATAACCACATTGATAAAATCAAGGCTCTTTGGAAATAAGTTAAAGAAATACTTTCCTTATGCTAGGCAACCAGGATAAGGTAGACAGGAATAATTGGGAAAAAAAAGGTACTAGAGAAAGCTGTCTTCGTAAGAAATAAAGGAGTCCATTGTCCTTTTCATTGAATATTAAGAACTAGGCTGATGCCCTGAAGGTAGGTATCCCTGGATACATGGAACAAATACTTCAGCAGATTTGTCATGTCATGGATGTAAGTATTGTCTTCCCTTGGTAGAGATGGCCACCCACCCACATAATTTTCTCCATTAGGATTCTCATTTATATGCTCCCATAAATCTGCTGCAGTAGGTCCACCCAGTGTGTTATTTATATATGTATGTGTCTATGTATATGCATATAAGCTCTATGTGTCTTAATGTATGTATATTCATGTTACGCAGCTATTATACATGCTAATTATGTGTGTATACATTATACATTTATAATATATGTATATATAATGTGTACATATTATATACAATTGTGTGTGTATGTATGCAATATTTGTTTATATTCTATATATAGTTGCATACGTTGTCTTCTCTGATAGAATGGAAGCACCTTGAGAAGCTGTTTCATTTTTTTCACTGTTACTCTCACATAGTAGGCAGGCAAGCCAGCATAGCTGAAACAGCAAGGTACCTCGAGGGAGAGACAGGAAGGGACATGCACTGGGTGAGTCAAACCAGCGTCATCATCTCCACAACCACATTTCCTAAGAACCTGAAGGAGACACCCCAGGAATCTGAGCCAGGGGAACTGAATTGTCCCCTATCTTCAGACCACCAGCCCTGCTTTCAGCCTGGTCCCTATGCCATCACTGAGAGGATTAATCTCTGTGGAGAAGAAGCCCACCCACCTCACCACCACTGTTCCATCACCACCCAAGAGCAAAGGAAATGGCAGCCTTCCTCAGAATACTAGTCCTGCTTTGAGCACAGCCCTTAAAGACATCTCCCCAGTAAACAACCCCTGGGGGGATTTGACCTGATGAGTCATTCTGCACAGCTACTAAAGACCCACATAGAAATTTCTAGCCACCAAAGTCCTTGGAACTGTCAAATGGCTTAACATTAAAAACAGATATGATTTTATCAGTGGGAACGATGCACCCCAAAGACAATAGGACCTTTCCATCTGGCTTGCAGCTGAAACTTCCCAATGTATTGCCTCTCTCATTAGAATGTCAACTCCTTGGGCTTAGAGAATGCCTTCCTGTTTGTATCCCCAGTGCTTAGCAGACAGTGAGCATTTTATTAAGTGTTTTTTCATTTATTTATTTATGTATCCTTTTTGATTGATTTTGATTGGTAATATGGTATGCTATGATTCACAAAAAGGGGCAGCTAGGTGTTGTAGTGGATAGAGTGCCAGACTTGGAGTCAGGAAGACCTGGGTTCAAATCCAGCCTCAGGCACTAACTGTGTGACCCTAGGCAAGTCACTTAACCCTGTTTGCCTCAGTTTCCTCATCTGTAAAATGAGTTGGAGAAGGGAATGTCAACCACTCCAGTATCTTTGCCAAGAAAACCCCAAATGGGGTTATAAAGAGGCAGACATGAATGCAATAACTAAATAACAAAATGGTTCACAACCATATAGCATCATCAGAAGGACAGAGAAGGCAACAAGGCAACTCCTAAAGTGGAAACTCATAAAAACTATTGAGATGTTGAATGACTTGCCCAGGTCACACAGCTAATATATATCAGAGGTGGGACTTGAACCTGGGTCTTCTGGCCTAAAAGTTCTGTTCTGTATTCACTATGCTAAGTAACAGGCTAGCTGAGTACAGAAAAGTGCATTAATAATATGATAATAATTAATAATAATAAATTAATTAATCATTAAATTCTGGCCGCTAACTGAAGAGCTCTTTGACTGTAGCAAGTCACGAAACAAAGAAAAATACAAAATTGCCCTTAGTCCCTTCAGTTCTCTAGGATCCGCAGTTAAGGAAGCAGAATGATGGATGATAGCAAAGAGTGATAAGAATCACAGTGTTTATTTATTTTTTGCTGCTTGTCAACATTAGTTTAAAGGTTGAAATTCTAAATGGTAGCTCCTTGTCCAGTAATCGACAAGTTGATATACTATTGGAAGAAATGATTCAGATCAATTGCTTAGCTCTCTACAATTGATACTAGCGCATAAATAGTACTCGAAGCTAAATGGAAGGGTGACTTATGGTTTTTCTTTGGAGAGGTTTAAAAAAAGAATCAGGCCAAGATAATTTCGAGATCACCAAGGGCAGCAAGAAGCTCCTTTTCACACTTCAAGTGTGATTCTTGATCATCTCACCTTACAGTGTTCATAATAAGCACAAAAAGAAAAAAAAGACTACTTTGAAAATAATGGCAGCATGTAAGTTAACCTCTGTTAAAGACGATGAGGAGTTAGAATGGAATATAACCTCTTTGCATTCGGAGATTGCTTCATTTTTCGGTCTTTGTGTTCACTGGACCTAGCACATAGTTTTGCTGTTGCTGTTAGTCATTTCAGTTGTGTCCAACTCTTCATGACCCCAAATGGGTTTTCCTGGCTAAGATACTGGAGTGGTTTGCCATTTCCTCCTACAGCTCATTTTATAGATGAGGAACTGAGGCAAACAGGGTTAAGTGGCTCGCCCAGGGTCACACAACTAGTAAGTATCTGAAGCCAAATTTGAACTCAGGTCCTCTTGACTCCAGGCATGGTGCTCTATCTACTGTGCCACCTAGCTGCCAGCACATGGTAGATGTTAATAAATACTTGATCAATTGAATATCTTGTATCTCACAAAGAAGGAGCTGACTGTATCATCCATTAATTTAAAATGTAAGCTTTGTGTTTTCCATATGAGTGAGCTACATCCATGTGAATTTTCTAAATGAATAGACATTCAGCTTGCAGGGAGGTAAGAATAGACATAATTATGTGAAGAACTAATCAAAAACCTTCAAATTAAATCAAAGTACACTTTAATATTTTGTGACTTCGAAGCAAAATAGGGTATAGTGCAGGGTATGGAAAAACGGGTTGGAAAACACAGTCATGATTAACAAAAGGATGAGGCCAAAGGTTTGTGGACAACATAGAACCCCTTTACCTATAAATCAGTGGAGACATCATGTTGTAGTGGAAAGAGATTTGGATTTCGAGTCAGAGTGACTCCGTTTGAATTCTGATTCAATCACTTACAACTTGTATGTCCTTGTCTAAGTAACTTAAATTCTTTGAGCCTCAGTTTTCTCATTTATAAAATGTGGGGATTGAACTAAGTCCCTCGTTCTAGATCTTCATAAGACTATGGTCCTGTGAATGTTCTCTTCAAGAAAAGAGCCAGGAGGTGCTAGGCCTAGCAGACACAAAATAACAGCAGAAACAAAATTGGTCCATTATTTGGTATAGTGTATATTGCAATTCAGCCCAGAAGACTCTGGATATATACTAGCTGTGTGACCCTGGGCAAGTCATTCAACATTTCAATAATCAACAATATGAAAGTAATTTCTGATCAGCTTTCTGTGAAGTTAGACCATTGTTGTTATGGTAAGCTCAAAATCAACACGTCAAATTAGAAGAGAAATAGATAGATAGGTAGATAGACAGGAAGAAGGATAGAAACATAGTTGGATAGATGGCTGGCTGGCTGGATAGATGGACAGATAGAGAGATGGATGGCAAGATAGATGGAGGGGGGAAGAGAGAGAGAGAGAGAGAGAGAGAGAGAGAGAGAGAGAGAGAGAGAGGGAGAGAGAGAGAGAGAGGGAGAGAACATTTATTAAGTGTTTACTCTGTGCCAGGAACTGTGTTAAGCACTGGGATACAAAAAACCCCAAAAGGCACACAAGGAATAAGTAAGAGGGAAAATGGAAGAAAAAAGGTCACCTGCAAGGGCCATGATGAGGAGACAACCCTAAATGACAGTGGCATGGAAGGTTGGTTCCGGGCAAGATAAGGCAAAAGGCTCACCTATCTGCAGGTCGGGGGTAACAGGTGGAATCCAAGTTTCCAGTGGAAAGAAAACAGTCAGAAAGAGAGTCTATGATGAGGAGGCTATAAGAATTGATTGATTGAAAGAGCTCCAACTGAGCTATTCAAACCAGCTATTTATGTCAACAAATGGGAACTGAATAAAAAAAAATACATGCTTAAAAAGGCATCTATAAAGCAAAATTCTGTTTTGTGAATCTTATTATTTTTGTCAATACTCTTACAACATTGAAAATGTTTAGAAAATGTCAAGTCTGGAAGCAGTGTGCTTTAAAAGGATTCAGATTTTATGTGGGCTGAAAGAGATGACCTGTAAGGCCCTTCTTAATTCCTGTCATGCAATGGTTCCAAAGCACTTAGAAGGTGGAAGTTTTTTGTTTTTAAGAAAAAAAATCCAAAACTAAACACATAAATTCAGTGGATGATGGATCTGCATGTGATGTGGGTGGGGATACACATGAATAGTGTGTACAGGGCTAGCAATATGCCTCTTCTTCCTTGCCAGTGTATGTCAGGTGCCTATCTCCTCCAAGTTTTTAGGAAGACATGGATTATCATGAAATAAATTATACGATCATGAATTAATATACTTCCCCACTCTGATTTATATTTGTAATTTTCAGATGGGTAATTATAGAAATGCATCATCATATACCTTATTGATTACTATAGAAAGAATCCATACATTGAGTTGCTTTACAAAGAAGGTATGATACCTGTACTCACTTTAGTTGGTGTCCTTTTGGCATGGATAGAATTTGGGTATGGTTTTAGAAGAAGGACCAGACTCTATTCTACATTTAATTAAGATCTATCAGAGAGTATAGTTCATGGATTTTTTAATTCTGTTTTTAAAATACCATTTCAAGTGAACGATATTTGGCAAAAATTAAATAAGCACATTCATATACCATCCATCATGATTACATTCAAGGGAAAGCAATTAGTGTGGTGGCTGTAAGTGATGAACTAGCTTAAGTTTGCTGCATTCAAGGAGTTAGGAAATTCAGCAACAAATTAAAAAACATTTATTAAACTGATATTATTAGTTGACCATTGTACTAATTCCTTGGAGATATCTCTCTCTCTCTCTCTCTCTCTCTCTCTCTCTCTCTCTCTCTCTCTCTCTCTCTCTCTCTATTATAAATAGGATTTTATTTTTTCCTAATTATATGTAAAGATAATTTTCAACATTCATTTTTATAAAATTTCAAGTTCCAAATTTTTTTCCTCCCCTCTCTCCAAGTCAGCAAGCAATCTGATATAGTGCAGTGTGCAGTATGTGCAATCATGGAAACATTTCCACATTAGTCATGTTGTGAAAGAAGAAACAGAACAAAAGGGGAAAGCCACAAAAAACAACAAAAAAGGTGAAAATGCATTCAGACTCCATAATTCTTTCTTTGAATGTGGCTAACATTTTCTGTTATGAGTCTTTCAGAATTGGCTTAGATTATTGTATTGCTGAGAAGAGCTCAGTCAATCATAAGTTGATCATCACGCAGTGTTACTGTTACTGTGTATAATGTTCTCCTGGTTCTGCTCACTTCACTCAGCATCAGTCCACACAAGTCTTTCCAGGTTTTTCTGAAATCCACCTGCTCATCATTTCTTGTAGCACAATAGTATTCCATTGCACTCATATACCACAACTTGTTCAGCCATTCCCCAGTTGATGGAAATACTCTCAATTTCCAATTCTTTGCCACCACAAAAAGAGCTACTACAAATATTTTTGTACATGTAGGGCCTTTTCCATTTTTTGTGATTTCTTTTTTTGTGGTCTCTTTGGGATACAGATCTACATGTGTGCACTGTGTCAAAGGGTATGCCTAGTTTGATTAACATTTGGACATAGTTCCAAATTGCTCTCCAAAATGATTGGATCAGTTCACAACTCCACCAACAATGCATTAGTGTCCCAATTTTTCCACATCTTCTCCAACATGTATCATTTTCCTTTTCTGACAGATGTGAGGTGGTACCTCAGAGTTGTTTTAATTTGCATTTCTCTAATAGTGATTTAGAGCATTTTTATATGACTATAGATAGCTTTAATTTCTTCATCTAAAAACTGCCTATTCATATCCTTTGACCATTCATCAATTGGGGAATGACAATATTCTTATAAATTTGAATTTGACTCAGTTCTGTATACATTTGAGAAATAAGGCCTTTTTCAAGAACACATTATAAAAGTTGTTTCACATCTTTCTGCTTTCTTTCTAATCTTGGTTACATTGGCTTTTGTTTGTGCAAAACATTTTCAATTCAAAGTAATTAAAATTATCCATTTTGTATTTCATAATATTCTCTATCTCTTGTTTGGTCATAACTTCTTCCCTTCTCCGTAGACCTGACAGGTAAATTATTCCTTGGTCTTCTAATTTGCTTATGGCATCACTCTTTATGTCTAAATCATGTGCCTATTTTGACCTTATCTTGGTATATGGTGTGAGATGTTAGTCTATGCCTAGTTTCTGCCATACTATTTGGCAGTTTTCCCAGTACTTTTTGTCAAATAGTGAATTCTTGTCCCTGAAGCTAGAGTCTTTTGAATTGATCAAACAATACTTTACTGTAGTCATTTACTACTGTGTCTTTTGTATTTAATATATTCCACTGATCCACGACTCTATTTCTTAGCCAATACTGAGTAGTTTTGATGGTTACTATTTTATAATATAGTTTCAGATCTGGTACAGCTTGGTCACTTTCCTTTGCCTTCTTTTTTTCATTAATTCCCTTCATATTCTTGACCTTTTGTCCTTCTAGTTGAATTTTATTATTTTTTCTAACTCTATAAAATAATTTGTGGTAGTTTGGTATGACACTGAATAAATAAATTCACTTGTCATTTTTATTATATTAGTTTGGCCTACCTATGAGCAAATGATAATTTTCTAATTGTTTAGATCTGGCTTTATTTGTGTGAAAAGTGTTCATAATTGTGTTCATATAGTTCCTGGGTTTGTCTTGGCAAGTAGACTCCCAAGTATTTTATATTGTTTCCAGTTATTTTAAATGGAATTTCTCTTTCTATCTCTTGCTGCTGAGCTTTGTTGGTATATATAGAAATGCCAATGCTTTATATGGGTTTATTTTATATCCTGTGACTTTACTAATGCTGTTAATTATTTCAAGATTTTTAGTTGATTCTCTAGGATTCTCTAAGTATATCATCGTGTTATCTGCAAAGAGTGATAGCTTTGTTTCTTCATTACCATTCTAATTCCTTCAATTTCTTTTTCTTCTTTAATTGCTAAATCTAACATTTCTAGTATAATATTGAATAATAGTGGTGACAATGGGTATCCTTGTTTCACACCTGATCTTATTGGGAAGGTTTCTAACTTATCCCCATTATAGATAATTCTTGCTGATGGTTTTAGTTAGATACTGCTTATCATTTTAAGGAAAACTCCATTTATTCCTATGCTCTTTAGTGTTTTTAATAGGAATGGGCATTATATTTTGTCAAAAGCTTTTTCTGCATCTATTGAGATAATCATGTGATTTCTATTGTTTGTGTTATTGATATAGTCAATTACAGTTTTACTAATAGTTTTACTAATGTCTAACCAACCCTGCACTCTTGGTATATATCCCACTTGGTCATAGTATATTATTCTTGTGATAAATTGCTGTAAGCTCTTTGCTAATATTTTATTTACAATTTTGCATCAATATTCATTAGGGAAGTTGGAATATAATTTTTTCTCTCTATTTTGACTCTTCCTGGTTTAGATATCAGCACCACATTTGTGTCATAAAAGGAATTTGATAGGACTCTGCTTATTTTCCCAAACAGTTTATACAGTATTAGAATTAGTTGTTCTTTACATGTTTGGAAGAATTCACTTGTAGTTCCATCTGGCCCTGGGTATTTTTTTTCTTAGGGAGTTCATTGATGACTTGTTCAATGTCTTTTTCTAAAATTGGATTATTTAAGTATTTTATTTCCTCTTTTTTTAATCTGTGCAATTTATTTTTTGTAAATATTCATCCACTTCACTTAGATTGTCAGATTTATTGGCATACAGTTGGGCAAAATACCTCCTTCTTATTGCTTTAATTTCCTCTTCATTAGTGATTTTAATTTTTTAAAACTGGTAATTTGGTTTTCTTCTTTCTTTTCTAAAATCAAATTAACCAAAGGTTTATCTATTTTATTGCTTTTTTCCCCATAAAACCAGCTCTTAGTTTTATTTATTAGTTCAATAGTTTTCTTACTTTCAATTTTATTAATCTCTCCTTTGAGTTTCAGAATTTCTAATTTGGTGTTTAATTGTTTAAATTCATTGATTTGTTCTTTCTCTATTTTATTCACATAAGCATTTAGAGATATAAAATTTCACCTAAGTACTGCTTTGGCTGCATCACATAAATTTTAGTATGTTGTCTCATTATTGTCATTCTCTTTGATAAACTTATTGATTGTTTCTATGATTTGTTGTTTGACCCACTCATTCTTTAGGATTAGATAATTTAGTTTCCAATTAATTTTTAATATATCTTTCCATGGCCCTTTATTACACATAATTTTATTGTATCATGATCTGAAAAGGATACATTTAATATTTCTGCCTTTCTGCATTTGACTGTGAGGTTTTTATGCCCTCGTGCATGGTCTATCTTTTGTAGGTGCCATGTACCACTTAGAGAAAGGTATATTCTTTCTATCCCCCTTCAGTTTTCTCCTTTCTCTCTCATTCTTCCTTCCTTCCTTCCTTCCTTCCTTCCTTCCTTCCTTCCTTCCTTCCTTCCTTCCTTCCTTCCTTCCTTCCTTCCTTCCTTCCTTCCTTCCTTCCTTTTCTCCTGTCCTTTTTTCTCTCTCTCATGTAAATTAAAATGTATATGTCCAAAGAGGTTCAAAGTGCCATGTGCAGTCCAAGAGAGCAATGATCATTGCTAACTTTGGGGGAAGGGGTGGTATACTAGGCTTTGGATAAGCCTTGCTTTGATCCCCACTAAGTCCCTGCTGTTTACTCAGAATCAGGAGAGGGATGGAAGCACAGTGGAAATTTAACTATGTGAAATATGAAGTTGTAAAATAGAAGATGGGAAAAGTCCAGAGTCATTTATCCCCAAGACACACAGACCATGCTTTGGAGTAGACAACTGCCGAAGCAATCATTGGGCTAATGGGAGATCCAGCATTTGAGAGATAAAAGTGTCTTTGAGGAGTGGGTCCTGGCCCTTGTAACCAGGCTAGATGCTCACCATCCACATGGGTTGCTGCCAATAGCACTAATGCCAACTTCTCTGGGGGACTAAGAGAGACATGGAGAATAGCATCCAACTGCCAGGGAGTCTGACTTCTATCATGATTTCTTGATTTACTCATTTTCCTGTAACCTTTGATGAGCTTAGTAAAAACATACTTAGCACAACTATAGTTCTGTGTTCATTTGAGTGGAATCTTCCTGAGCCACAGGTCCTTGAACCCTAGGAATTTGGTGTGCAGAGGGAGGCAAAGAAAGAAAGGGCATCTGGGAATGCTTTGCAAAAAAAGTTGCATTTGAAGGAAGGGTTGGATTTGTCCAAGATAATACAGAAAAAAAGTAGCATAGTTGGGATTCAAACCAGGTCCCTGATTCAAAATCCAACACTCTTTCCATCTTATCACCCCGTTAAACGGGGAGGGACCAATTCCAGGCCTTTGGTTGCTCTCTAGGTAACACATTTTAACTCTGACTTTCTGCAGAAAATACTCCTCACATATACTTTCTAACCTATAATATGGACTGTAATGGAGGAGGTGGAAATCCCAATGGAAAAAAGGAAGTGGATAGTAGAGAATATAATTTAGGGCATGTGGACTCTTGCAACCTTTATCAGGCCAAGCCAGCTCACCCACAGAGTGGGGCCGACATTATGGGTATGATTCAATGTCAGGAAGCAATCATCTTTTCTTATGGATATCAAGTCAAGGAAACAATCATTTATTAAGAGCTTGCTATGTGCTAGGCACTGTGCTAAGTGCAGAGGATACAAACAAATTAATATAGTCCCTACCTTCAAAGAGCTTACATTCTAATGGGGGGGGACTACTGTAAACAACTTAAGTAGACACAAGATAATACAGAGTAGATGGAAGGTCATCTGAAAGCTGGAAGGTACTAGCAGCTGGGGCACCGGGCAAGGCCTCCTGCAGGAAGTAGGAATTCAGTGATTCCTAAAGGCATCCAAGGAAACTATAGGTCAAGGTGAAGGGTACAGAGTAGGGAAGAGCATTCCAGAAATAAGGGACTGACTGTGCAAAGGACAGAGGCAAGAGATGGAGTATTATTATTATGATTATAATACCATGTTATAATTATATTATTATTTATTATATTATAATTATTAAAATTGTATTTATTGTATTATATATTATATAAATTGTATTATATGTGATATATACAATATATATAATAAATATACAAGTATATAAAATTATATTAACATTGTGAAACAATGTATTCATTATTGCTTTATTATAATTGTTGTTGTTATTATTATTTTGTTATTTTTTCAATCGTGTCCTACTTTTTGTGACCCCACTTGGGGTTTTCTTGGCAAAGATATTGGAGTGGTTTGCTGTTTCCTTCTCCAGCTCATTTTATAGATGATAAAATTGAGCCAAACAAGATTAAGTGATTTGTCCAGGGTCACACAGCTTGTAAGCATCTGAGGCTGAATTGGAACTGAGGTATTCCTGACTCCAGGTCTGGCACTCTATCCACTATGCTACCTAGCTGCCCCAAAATAATAGTAACTAACATTTGTATAGCACTTACTATGTGCCAGGCACTGTGCTAAAAGTTTTACATTATTGTAAAACTATTATTTCATTTGATTTTTATGACAACCCTTTGAGGAAGGTACTTTTATTTTCCTCATTTTACAGAGGAAACTCAGGTAGGCAGAGGTTAAGTGACTTGCCCAAGGTCATACAGCTAGTTAAGTATTTGAGGCCAGGTTTGAACTCAAGTCTTTCACACTAATGCTCTATCCAGCGGCCTCATGAGAAACTGCAAGAATTGCAGGGTATGTGGTAAATTTCCTCTGAAAATAAATTTTGAATAGGTCTTCCACCACCAACACCCCCTTTCCTTTCTCTTCCCTGCCTTCTCCCTATAATCTTCTCTTTTCTGCTTTTTTCTTGGCTCTACATTGCTTTTTTGGGAAAAAAATAATAATTCTTCCTCCATTCTCCCTTTCCTATCCCCCATCAACTTCCATGATTTCTATGTTTCAGTCAATAGGGATTTAAAATTTTTCAATGGAACAATTTCACTAGAGTTCACATGTTTCCCCCTAAAAAGTCCTGAGGTCTTTTATTATTTATTACAATGTAAATAATAATTTTAGCCTCACCCCTCACACACACACACACAAAATAGATGGTGCAGTACACAGAGTGCTTGGCGTGCAGTCAGGAAGACCTTAGTTCAAATCCAGGCTTGGACACTTACTGTAGGCAAGTCACTTAACCTCTCTTTGCCTCAATTTCCTCATCTGTAAAGTGAGGATAAGAATACCTACCTTACAAGGCTGTTGTAAGGATCAAGTGAGATATTTGCAAAGTGCTTTGAAAACCTAAAAGGCCTATCTAAATGTTATTATTATTATTATTAGCAGTAGTAGTAGTAATAGCAACAGTAGCAATAGTAGTAGTAGTAATGGTAGGCAGTAGTAGAAGAAATAGTAGTAATAGTAGTAGTAGTAATAGTAGAAGTAGTAGTAGCAGTAATAGTAATAGTAACAATAGCAATAGTAGTAGTAGTAGTAGTAGTAATGGTAGTAGTAGAAGTAATAGTAATAGTAGAAGTAGTAGTTGTAATAGTAGTGGAAGAAGAAGTAATATTAATAATAGTAGTAGTAGCAGTAGCGGCAGAAGTACTAGTACTTGTAGTGGTAGTAGTAGTAGTAGTAGTAGTAGTAGTAGTAGTAGAGACTGGCAACCCAGTCCCCAAGGACTTGTACAGCAATTGTTGATTACATTCATATTTTTATGTTTGTCATAGAAGGCCTTCTGCCTCTAATGCTTACTACTTGTGTGACCATGGACAAGTCATCATCCATCTCTGAGCTTCAGTTTCCTTATTATAGAATGGGTGTAATAATTCTTGTAATATCTACCTCAGTTATTATGAGGATGTCATGAGGACTAAATGAAACATAAAATGCTTTGCAAATGGCAAAGTGCTAAAAAAATACCCAAGAGAAAATATGATAAAGTGACTAGAGGGCTGCTCTGAGAAGTTACCCTCTGGTAGAGGAAGTTCCTCACTAGGCATTCCATATACAGATAAAATCAGAGGTCTAGGTGATATAATTTTAATAATAATAGCTAACATTTATATAGTGCATCAAAGTTGGCAAAGTACTTTACTTTTGTATATCATTTGATTCTCACAACAATCCTGTGAGGTGGGAGATATATATTTTTTTCTTTTTTGATGAGGCAATTGGGGTTAAGTGACTTGCCCAGAGTCCTGCAGCTAACAAGTGTCAAGTGTCTGAGGCTGTATTTGAGCTCAAATCCTCTTGACTACAAGGCTGGAGCTCTATCAGCTGCACCACCTAGCTGCTCCTGTCAGAGCTATTATTATTCCATTTTACAGATGAGGAAACTGAGTCCAACAGAGGTTAAGTGATTTGCCCGGAATTACAGGAGTCTGAGGCAAAATCCAATTTCAGTTTTTCCTGACTCCATCTCCAGTGGTTTTCCACTCTACCACATATAAATGTCTCATTATTATGTAAATAATAATTTTTACACGTCATAATATTACATTTACAAAAAATATTTACAATGTCCAAACTTAGGAACAACAGGAATTGTCTTCTACCTGTCAGCTTTTGCTACTAAGCTCCCTATCCATTCCTGAGCAAAAAATGTCATTTGGCATAATTCAAGGACCAGGATGTGGTACAAACACATTATAACATCAGGCCAATACGTGGTTTTTATGTTCACAGTCTTAGATGTGGACAATGTGTGTACATCTGGGTTACAAAGTGTCACCAACTCTGGTGATGCTCAGTGAAAATCACAGAATTCCATCCTTGGTGCTCTGACCTTTGCTCTGAATGGCCTTCTGACCTTTGGTACCAGTCAAAACAAGCCCAGAAGTCATTTTCATTATTGTCTTCTCCCCATCCCCCCCTTTAAAGTACTCCAGACAATGAATTTGTTGTCTTTCTTAGAATTGTCTGCAGGTTTAGGGTTGCGTCATAGAGATACACAATGGTATACACAGTGCTGTCTTTTAAAGTTCCTTTCAGAAGGAACAGGAAATGAGAGAAGGGGGCTGGTTGTAGAAACTTCAGGAGCATTTCAGATTGTGGATGCTACTTGTATTCTTGTGCATGGCTGATTTTAGGCAATTGTGGCTGTATCTGAAGTGTCCAGTCTTCACAGAAGCAAAGACCATCAGCATTGCACAGGACAGAGGGCCAGCCCCCCGCTGAAGAGGAATGGGATTCTTTGTGTGCAGGGCCATCTAGATCATTTACGGGTAATAAGTGTTTAAATGGCCCATCATTCACATAAAGCCTGACTCAGGTGGAACTAATCACTCTGCTTGCCTCCTACGCTCCTGCCTTTATCCCCCTCTCCAACTCTTCAGTTCCTCTGGACTTTCTCACCTACCTGACTACTTCTTGCCTTCAAACAGCCCCACCACCACAGGAGAGAGAAAACTTAAGGTCAAGAATCCTTTTCTCCCCTTTGGCTCCACACATGCCAACCCATCTGGCTTTTTAAAATGAATGGATCTTTTTTTCCCTTCTTTCCTGTTTGTTTGTTTTCCACCAAAATGGCAGGTTTTGTGAACAGTCACAAAGGGAGCATTTATAGGGGACTTATTTTTATTTCACTGTCTGCATTCAGGAGGGAAGGAGAGCAAAGGAATAAGGGAGGATGGGTGGCAGCCAGTGTGGGGGTAGTAGATGATGAGTGACAGTGACGAGGGCTGCTATTTGAGGTTAGTCATGGGCTAGCTAATAGGACGCACAGTTCTAGCCTGAAGAAGACACTTGTTTTACGGGGGAAAGACTTAATGTCACCAACAACCCTCGATATGTATGTGGAAGGTGGGAAGAATGAAAAGACTTTTTTTGGGGGGGGGGGTCAACAAAAGCCCAAGCAAATAATTTGCCAAAATGGAATGACAAGCAATGAGTGTATTCTAGAATGCAGAGATCCAGGAGGAGTGGCACTTTTTGTATATCTTTGGAAGGATAACAGGGAAGAGAATCATAGAGCCTGAGTCTCCTAGGAAACTCCAGCTTTAGTGTCCTGGCACGATGAGAATTTGCATTTACTTGGCGGTTTAGGACACCCACGTTTATGCCTACTTGTTGAGTTGTTTCAGTAATGTCCGACTCTGCATGACCCAATTTGGGGTTTTCTTGGCAAAGATACTGGAGCAGTTTGCCATTTCCTTCTCCAGCTCATTTTACAGATGAGGAAACTGAGGCAAACAAGGTTAAATGACTTGCCCAAAGGTCACAGAGCTAGAAAGTGTCTGAGGTCAGATTCGAACTCAGGAAGATGAGTCTTCCTGATTCCAGGACCAGCACTCTCTTCACTGTGTCACCTAGCTGTCTGCATGCTTGCTTGAGCATGAGCACACCAAATATGGATAGTATATTACATATCTGAATTGATTCTCAGAAGAGCCAACCATCCTTTTCATTTTGTCTACCTCCTATTAAGGCTGTTCTTTGATTGGCAGCTGTAGCTGCTGTTACCAGAGATTCCTCAGCAATTACATATGCTGTATATAACTTTTAGACTCTATCAATTTTGCTTCAAGAACACTATTGATGTGCAATTGTTCTTTGGTTAATATGAGGGGTCTTACTGACACACTATATGTGTCTCCATCGTACCCTGAGTGATACAGTTTTAATTTTCTGGAGGCTGGTGTTCCATTAATTGTAGCCAGATAGAACCATCAGAAGACTGTCGATATTATTATTATTAGTGTAGTAGTAATACTACTACTACTACTACTAATCACTAGCATTTATATAGTGCTTAAAAGTTTACAAAAAACTTTACATGTGTCAGTTCATTTTATCCTCACAACAACCCTGGAAAGTAGGTGCTATTATTTTTCTCATTTTACAGGTGAGGAAACTAAGACTGAGCTAGTAAGTGTCTGAATCAGCATTCAAAGTCAGGTCTTCCCAATTCTAAGGCTTACAGTTCTGTCTACTGTACCACCTAGCTGCCTATTAAGAAAATGAGCCTTTCCTGGGCAGTGAGGTGAGATAGTGGACAGAGTACCAGCCCTGGAGTCTTGGATAGCTTTAATATATGAATAGGATATACCTTGTTGAAAGAAAGACTTTGTCAGCATTTTGTTCTAACAAACTGAATGCCTTTTTTAGTTATCAAAAAAGATTTTGGATTCCCTGCAACATTTTAGTCAGTTTTATGACTGTAAAGATGTGATCTGTTCTAGAACATTCTTTGCAAAAGGATATTCTGTTTCTTACGCATGCATTCATCAAGGATGGCCTTGAACATGTATAGATTATTCACATAAAGATCTTGTAAGGGTGGGAAAGTAGAAACATGGATTGGTAGTTATTGATATTTTTCCCATTTTTTTTTGTAGCAATAACAACCACAATTTTTTCTAAATGTTTTTTTTTCCCGAGTAACTGTAATACAAAAGAGAAGAAGAGAAATACATTAGATACAATGTACTGAGCCACTCTCCTGTACATACAGGGTGTCCCAAAAGGCTTAGAGCAGGTTTAAGCTTTTGAACAGTGTTAAATCTCCTTATAGCTTAAAACTGCACCAAGACTTTTGGGACACCTTGTATATTCATATCATACCTGAAATCTGAACTCCGTGTACTTGTGTATCTCCTTGTTAAAACTATAAAATATTTGAATGAAAGGAGTATATCTTGTATCATCTCTGTAACCCTTGCACCTAACACAGAGATTTGTCCATAGCTTGTGCTTAATAAATATTTACTGAATGAAGCAGAACTATGTAGCATCTTTTGAAGTTGTGCTTAGGTACGTCAGTAAATTATTCTTTCCTTCCCATTTTTCTTGCAACTGATTCACTTCTCTAAATTTCAGGGATCAGCGACCTCTACATGTGTGCAAAAGATATCTGGTATGCTGATTTTCAGTAGACTGGGCAACTTGGCACCACTGTGGTCCCCTTCTACCAATTTCAAGAATTATACTTGGCTGCCCTGATGTTCACAAGGGTCATGGTTCATTGCCACTTCTTTCATCAAGAGAATCAGTGTGATCACTCACCCCTGCCATCCCCATCCCTCCTCTCACCTCTACCCCTCTTACACATGTACTTGAGAGTGTCACATGAACTGAGGTCACCAACTTGGCATGCCACTCTGGAGAGGTTGCCAAGTCCTACCTTATTCCATACAGAATGTTCAAAGCAGAGTCTTTATGAAGCTGCCCTTGGGAAAATTCTTTTACTGGTCTGTTTGGAATGATGTTGATGATGTCATAAGCCTGATTGCCAATTAGAAAAAATTTGTTGATGATTTCCACATGAGTTGACTGAGAGCCAAGATCTGAAAATATATAGAGCTTAAGAACATGAGTTTCAGCTCTCTATGGGCATATGTGAGTCTCGAGTCAGGAAACATCACTATATACCTTCTGTGGAACTAATTAATGTTCACTTTATTTTCCTGAGCACATAATAGCTTCTTAGGAATGAATGAATGAAAAAATGAACATTTTTTTTCAAGGTGAAATGAAAAAATATATTTATGTACAAAGAACTACGGTCAAAACTAGGGTCACATTCTAATGAGACAACATATACAGAAGGTTTCAATTGTGAGTCAGACGGAAAGGTCCCACGGTACACTGGCAAAGCACACAGTAATGCAATCTCCTTTAACATTTCCACTGATAAAAATCATATTAATTTCTTTTGTTGAACCACTTAACAGGGCCAAGTACTTTTTTTTTCTGGATCTTCAATAGCTATGGCTGAAGTATCTATACAAGCATTTGCCAGGGTCCATCTCTACAAGAATTACTTCCAAGTGTGATGGCAGCTGAGTCTGGGCTGAAAGCAGGACCAGAGATCTGGAGGTTTGGGAGAAGGGTGCTACCACTTCCAGGGCCTACCTTCTTCTCAGTGGCAGTTGGCCAGCAGCTGGTGTGGTGGTGATGAGGAAGGTGGCTATCTTTTCCCACAATGATTACCTTTGTCACCGATATCCGAGCAGGAAGAAAGGCTGGTGGTCTGAGGGTGAGGGGCACTGCTATTTCAAAAACTCTTGGTTTCAGGATCCTGAGCTGTCTCCATTGAGGTCTGAGGGGAGACCTCAGTTAAGGTGGTGGTATTGATTTGACCTACCAAGCACATGTAACTTCTTGTCTCTGCCTCAGTTCACTCTCCTGCTTCAGCTATCCTGGCGTAATACTTACTTAAGTTGGAGAATTCAATGAGAGTCACAAGGAGTCCAGACCCAGGATTAAAATTTACTAACTGATAATCCCCAGAGTAGAGAATCCACATATAAGTAATCAAGAATTTAGTAGAGCATTATAGATAGTCTTGCTCCCATGGTTTTTAGCATGATGTTTTCAGCCATGTTGTCAAATACCTTCAATGAGGATGAACATGGCATCGAGGTCAGCTACCACACTGATGATAAATTCTTCAACTTGAAAAGGCTACAAGCCAAGACTAAAATGAATGAAGTGTTGTTGCATGATTTTTTTCTTTGTGGATGATTGTGCATTCAATGCAGTCTCTGAAGTTGAGGTGCAACAAAGTATAGATCAATTCTATGCTGCTTGTGCTAATTTTGGCCTAAAACACAGATGCTCAATCAGCCAGCACCACAGCATCCATATGTGGAACCATCGGTTACAGTAAATGGAGAAGTTTTGAGTACTGTGCATAAGTTCACTTACCTTGGCAGTATACTTTCCAGAGATGTACACATTGATAATGAGGCTGACGTATGCATTACCAGAGCTAGCTTAGTGTTTGAGAGGCTCTGAAGGAAAATGTGAGAAAAAAGAGGTACTAGACTGAAGGTCCATAGAACTGCTGTGCTTACTTCATTGTTGCATGCCTGTGAAATTTGGACAATATACCAGCGCCATGCCAGGAAACTGAATCACTTCCATTTGAATTGTCTTAGGAACATTCTGAAGATCACCTTGCAGGATAAGAAACCAGACACTGAGGTCCTTTCTCGAACTAAACTGCCAAGCATTTAAACTCTACTGCAGTGAGCAAAACTCCAATGGACTGGCCACGTTGTTCAAATGTCAAATGTATGCTTGCCAAAAAGACTATTTTATGGAGAACTCGCACAGGGCAAGCACTTACATGGTGGTCAGAAAAATCAATACAAGGAGACGGTCAAGGTCTCTCTTAATAACTTTTGAATTGATTGTGTGATGTGGGAGACACTGGCACAGGACTGCCCAGCATGGCATGCCCTCATCAGGGAAGATGCTGTGCTGTATGAGCAAAGCAGAATTGAAGTAGTTCAAAAGAAATGCGAGATGCACAGATTCAGGGAATCCACCCCAAATGTTCACATAGGCTATGTGTGCCCAGCCTGGGCCTTCTAAACTTGTACTGGTGTGATCAGCCACAGTTGCTCACACTGCAACTTGACTCTAACATAGTGGTGTCATTTTGGTCCTCTTGGGGAATGAAGGACAGCAACCGTAGTCATTCTATGGATTTTGAAATTGAATATGTTATTTTTTATTTAAGTTGAATATTTTCTAGATTAACAGAGAACATGAAGGGCCTCTAGATAGAATGAAAGAAATAACCCAAGAAAGAAAGAAAGAAATAACCTAAGAAAGAAAGAACCCAAGAAAGAAAGAAAGAAAGAAAAGGATTCTGAAGAGGCAGAGAGAGATCAGATCAGTCTTGGGCTAATGAGCAAAAGAATGTCCCACTAGAAGCAAAAAGGAAAAAAAAAGGAGAATCCCTGGAACAACACAACTTCCCATAGTTATAGCTGGACCTTCCAAAGTGGGAGCCCCTGGTCTACTTGGGTGATTTACAAATGCTAGCAGGTATGAGCAATCTTAATATCAGCTCCCAAGAGGAAGAGACAAGGACAGGCATTCTCTAAGCAGCAATATTGCCCCAACCAATGTTGTTCTGCAGTACGAATAGTAACATATTATAACCCATCTCCCACACCATATCATGGCCAAATCCACTGTAACACGATTTGGCCAGTCACTCAAGGTGGAAATCAGATGACTGACAATGATTTGAGGATTTGAGGGCCTCTCTGCGGTAGAGTTTGAATGCTTGGCAGTTTAGTTTGAGAAAGGACCTCAGTGTCTGGTATCTTATCCTGTCAGGTGATCTTCACAATCTTCCTAAGACAATTCAAATGGAAGTAATTCAGTTTCCTGGCATGGTGCTGGTATAGTGTCCAAGTTTCACAGGCAAACAACAATGAGGTCAGCACAACACTTCTATAGACCTTCAGGTGGTAGTCAGTCTAATACCTCTTTTCTCTCACACTTTCCTTCAGAGCCTCCCAAACACTGAGCTAGCTCTGGTAATGCATACATCACCATGTTTTTCTGTCACTTTGCTTACTAGTTCCCATATAGCTTGCTACGAAAGTACAAACATTGTTTCTTGGGAAATATTTTCCTATTAATGTGGAAACTTGAATAGTTTAACCTGGGGAAAGGGGAATAAGTACATGACTTATCACAAAGATCACAAAGTGACAAATTTGGGCTTTGAAACCAAATCTTTTGCCTTTCTATCTAATACTCTTTCTACTATGCCACATTGCCTAATGTAATAAATGTTAAAACAAACCTAAATAGGGGAAGTGACTCATCCTAACACACTTATAGAATGACAGGAAAAGCTGTCTTCAAGTATTTGAAGGATTGACAAGTGGAAGGGGATTAGATTGTTCTATTTGGCCCCATAGGGTAAAACTCAGAGCAAAGGATAGAGGTTAAAGAGAGGCAGATTGAGGCTTGAAATAAAGACAATTAGGGCAACCAGGGGGCCCAGTGTATACAGTGCTGGACTTGGAGTCAGAAGACCTGAGTTCAAATCCAGCCTCAGACACTTACTAGCTGGGTGACCCTGGGCAAGTCATTTAACCTTGTTTGCCTCCGTTTCCTCATCTGTAAAATGAGCTGGAGAAGGAAATGGCAAACCATTCCAGTATCTTTGCCAAGAAAACCTTAAATGGGATCATAAAGAGTTGGACATGACTGAAATGACTGAACAATAAAGAACAATGGGAACTGAAACTGGATGGAAGGGAATTTCTTGGAAGGTAGTAGGTGTAAGAGATAGAGTAGATAGACCCTCCAAATGAAGGGAAAGCATAAAAATCCCTGATAGGGAAACTGAGTGCATTGTCAGAGTTGGACCAGCAATAAACAAACAAACCCTTTTCTATACTGATAAGGAGTTGGAATATCGACCAATCTCAAATTTCTGAGGAGTCTTCCTTCCCCTACTAGCGTGAATTGACACTAGTTCCTAAGTCTAAGCTCCACACTCCCTTCCCCCCATAAAAACCTACCAGACTTTTACTGGTTTGGGAAAGAGTGCCTCATTCCCCTGGGACTCCAGAGGGCCAATTCCACCTGAGGGCTCAGGAGACTTATTTCTGTCATCCTTCCTGATCACCCCTTTATTCTGTGAGTTTCTTTCACTCTCTCTCTCTCTCTCTCTCTCTCTCTCTCTCTCTCTCTCTCTCTCCTCAATAAAGCTGGCTTGCTTTACTATCTTGTAAGCTCCATGTTTCCTGGTCCTGGGTTTTTGTTATTCCAAACCTTCCTAAGTGTGGGAGATAGCTTGTTCTGCCTTGCTGAAGGTCCTCAAGCAAAGTCTAGATGGCTAACTGTAGTGTTTTTGTAGAGGGGGTTCTTGTTCATATTTGCAGTAGCATAGATGTATTTTGGGGTTCTTTATACCACTGAGATTCAGTGGTAATCTCCATATCATAATGAGGTTTCTTTCCTAAAGGAGAAACACAATAGAGACTTCTAACTGGGAACAAGAGAAATGAACCTTGCAGCTAGAAGCCTGAGCTGACAAGAGGCTGGGACAGAGCCAAGGTGAAAGAGAGGGAACAGTAGGGGCAGACAGAGTACAAGCATAATTGTTCCAGGAGAGAAACAGCCTGACATTTGTGTCTGCTGGGCTGCTGGCCTGGGAGAAGGGAACCATGGAAACCTGGGGAAGGATGGACCATGAGGATGACAACTGTACTGTATGGTGATTTAGGCTGCCAAAGTGTAGGAGACAAGGCATAGAAATGGTGCTTTGTACTGGACAACTCCTCCTGGGGACCAGTTGTACCCAGTTTCCAACACCCCGGCAAGAGGTCCTTCTAGCCTAGGGATTTTCCTAGATGGGCCAATTCATGCTATTTAGAGGAATGTTTCCAAAGTTGTGGTGGTTGACTCCTCACTGAAGAATATGAAGGTGGCTAACTAAATGTAGATCTCATGTTATTAATTAAGAGGTGTGCAGTTTTCCTAGAACGTGCATCCTTGATGTAACAATAATGATTAATAGTAATATTGGATAGCATTTCTGTAGGTCTATAAGGTTTACAAAGCACATATTTTATTTTATCTTTGTAAATTCCCTAAGAGGTAGGTGCTATTATTATTATCCCTGCTTTACCTCAGAAAAAACTGAGGCAGATGAAGGTTAAGTGGCTTGCCCAGGGCCGTGTAGTTAGTGTCTGAGGCTGAATTTGAACTCAAGTCTCCTTGACTCCAGGTCCACTATGATACTTAGTTGGCTATATCTATATAGCCATAGATAATCTGCCTGGACTATGTAACACTGACTGCTTTCTATTTCTGCTGATTGCTATGGGAATGAATGCTTCTGCAATACAAAATCTGGAATTTATTTCTAGTGATTTTGAAGTATCAGTTAGGCATTGAAGAACTTATTTGGTGGAAGTGCTGGTAGCTTTTATTATTTCCCCCTCAACTTATTTTCTTTTTAACTATTGATGCCTTTTGTCTCCAAACCACCCATTTTCTGGTAACTACTTCCATTTGAACCTTCTGGAATAACAAGGAAAAACAAATAAGCAAAGCCAGGCAACACAATGACCACACCGAAAAGCATATGGAACATTCTGCACACACATACACACACACACACACACACACACACACACACACACACTGTCCTACCACTGCAAAGGTGGAAAGTGTGTTTTATTCATTCCGCTAGACTGTGACCGCTTACGATAATTAATCAATATCCAGCTATCTTTCAGTGTTGTTCCTGTTTATAATATTGTAATCCCTGTGTACATTGTCCTGCCTTATTTATGTCTCTGAATCAGCACAGGTAAATCTTTTCATCTCTTCTTCCAAATAATATAACTTTGGAAGAAAAAAGAGGATGTGGAAAGGGAACAGCTGGCTACATGGATGGTCAAAGAACAGGATTTCGTTTTCTGAACCATGGCTAACAACACCAGATGGAATGTATCTCATGAAGTATCCCAGAAATCAGTTTGGCAGGAAAGTCACCTACTTGATCCGGAGAACTTTAAATTTTAGAGGGAGGGAACAGAATGCAGTGACGCAACTCTAAGGTCCTTTGGTACACGATGAGCCCAATACCACCAACACCGGCCTCCTTTCTGTTCCTCGTATGTGACACTCCATCTCCCAACTGTTGCTTTACACTGGTTGTCCCCCATTCCTGGAATGCTCTCCTTTCTCATCTCTACCTCCTGCCTTTTTTGACTTCTTTTAGATCTCAGCTAAAATCCCATGTTCTGCAAGATGTGTTTCCTGATTCCCCCACCCCCAAAATACTAGTTCTTTCCCACTGAGATTACCTCCAAAATGCCCTGTATATATCTTTTATATACATAGTTTTTATGTTGTGTTCCCCTTTAGAATATAAGCTCCTTGAGGGTAGGGACTATTTTTGCTTTTCTTTATATTCCTAGCACTTATCGCAGTGCCTGGCACACTTGATAAATACTTGTTGATTTAACTAATTCCTTTATTCTTCTCTCTGAGAAGAACCTTGGAAATAGCCTTCATAGTAAGAATGTCAATATGAATCTTTCATTTCCCTTAGTAGAGGTCATTGGACAAAGATTTTACATTTAAAGTACCAAAGGTTAAATTAATCTTTGTAGAGGGTCTAATCACTGATTCTCAGCTCTCCTTTCCCACTTTGCATTATTCCTCCACTGTCTTTGTAGAAAGAGGAGAGAGTTGCCCAAACCTCCATGCGATTTTGTGTTTTTATCTGTTTCATAGGTCATCAAGGACAGAGCATCCATTACCTAGAAGAAACTTTCTGGAGATGAATTCCTTATTAATATGCAAATTCATTGAGGGCAGAGATTGTCTTGCTTTTCTTATTTGTATTCCTAGTATCTCTAGTCATCCTGATCTATATGTTGCGACTGGACCCATATGGCTCCTGAGGAGAAAGTGAGCCTGGTGACTTCGCACAGCCCTCCCTCACTTGAATCCAATTCACTTGCTACTCATGGCATCACTTTCCCGATATCATGGACCTCTTTGAGAATGAAGGACAAACAATAACAACCTACTGCAGGGTCTGATACATAGTAAGTGCTTAATAGATGCTTTTTCATTAAATTAACTCATTTATGCAACCAACCAAACAATAAATTAACAAATACAGTTATCCATTTCACATCATGACTTTCCCCATTGCGGTTTCAATTTATCACAGGTTGGTGTAAGAAATTAAATGAGAATTTGGGGGGAGGTTTGTAGAAGCCATTGATGACCAACAGACAACATGGAGCCTATGACCAGATCTTAACCCAAATTTTACAATAAGAGAAAGAAAAAGAAAAGAAAAGAAAAAGAAAAAATTCAGACTTTTTCTTTGGTATGAAGGGAGGGCCAAAAAAATTTACATGGATTTTCCAGATTGCGGGGGCATCATACCCTTAATCCTTGTGACAATAACTGTGTTTGTTAAATATCTACTAAATGCCAGGCTCTGTACTAAGGATATAAGTACAAAGCATGAAACAATTCCTACTTGAAATTTGTCTATCTTCTAACGGGATTTATTCATTCATTCTTGACCTCTCTATAATACTTGACACTGCTGACCATCCTTTCCTTCTAGATGTTCTTTCTTCTCTGGGTTTTAATGATGTTCTTATCTCTAGGTTTTTGTCTTACCTGTCTGATTGCTCCTTCTCAGTCTCCTTTGCTAAGATCATCTTTCATGTCATGCTCCTTAATTGTATACTCCAAGTCTCTGTCCTGGTCCCTCTTTTCTCTTCTCTATACACTTTTATTTGGTGATCCGTCAGCTTTCATGGGTTTAATTATCATCTCTAGGCAGTGATTCTCAGATCTATATATGTAGCCCTCTTATCTCTTCCTATAACCAACTTCTTATTGTACATTTCAATTTGGGTATACTGTAGGCAAATTCAGCATGTTCAAAACTGAGCTAATTATTTCTGATTGGACTATAAATACGACTGGTTTCATCTTCAAAAAGAGAAGCCTTCTATCTCCTCCAAATTCCAGTCCTGTTAGTCCCTTGTATATCCAGTCAGAACCCTTTTCCAGCTTTCTTCTCAATTAACTTCAGAATTGGTTCACTCAAGTGAACCTTTCATTAAACCAAGAAGTTGTTAGTCATAACTCTTCCACCTTTGATCACTGTCACACTCAGTTTTATCTTGGAATAGCAGAATGTCAGAGTCAAAAGGTATCCTAAAGTCCATATAATTCATTCTTATACCTGATCAAGAATCCATTCTACAACATCCTTAACAAGGGGTCACCCGGTCTTCATTTGGTGTTTTCAAGTAAGGGGGAATCCATTACCTTTCAAGGACATCCAGTCTACTCTTGGATAGCTCTAATTGCTCAGAAGTTTTATTTTATTTTTTTTAAATATCAAACTTAATTCTACCTCTTTAATTCTCCTACCTATTGCTCCAGTTCTGTCCTTTATGACCAAGAAGAAAAAAATCTACTTCCTTACCCATGTGATAGATCTTTAAAATATTTTAAGATAGAAAGAAATGGCAAACCACTCCATTATCTTTGCAAATAAAGCACCAAAATGGAGTCTCAAAGAGTCAGATGTGACTGAAGCAATTGAACAACAACAAAACATTCCCACCAGTCTTCTCTTTTCCAATCTAAACATTCTCAGTACCTTCAACTAATTCTCATATGACATGATCTGCTCACTTTTCTGGTTTCCATTTTCTATATATGCTACAGCTTGACAATTTCCTTCCTAAAATGTGGTGCCCACAACAAAACAAAATGTCCCATGGGTGTTCTGATAAGGGCAGAGTATAGGAAGACTATTATCTCCCTCATTCTGCATTCTGGACATTAGATAGTCTGCATAGCAAGAATAAGAGATGTTAGAGAGCCTTGGTAGTACATTGGTATCTGAGATACTAAGAGAGCAAGAAAAAGGCCTCCTCATCTTGGGTAGATCCTTTATGATGGATTTAGAGGAAAATGGGGACAAGACTCACACAGAATGAGACGGTATAAAAGAGTTACCATTTCTATCAGTTAGAGGCAGGTAGGTGGCACAGTGGATAGGGTATGGGTTCTAGAGTCAGGAAGACCTACGTTCAAATCTGGCCTCACAATTTACTAGTTACATGACTTTAGGCAAGTCACTGAACTTCTATTTACCTCTGTTTCTTCAACTTTAAAATGAGGATCATAACAGCACCTACCTCCCAGGGTTGTTACAAGGATCAAATGGGATAATATTGGTAAAGCACTTAGCACAGTGCCTGGCACATAGTAGTTGTTTAATAAGTATTTGTTTCCTTCCTTCCGTCAGTGTTGGAAATATCCATACCGAGAAATCATGGATCCATAAAAGCACTAAATAGTTACATTCCACAGGAAAAGCCATTCAGCTACTTTGGGGTACACTATATGGCTAACTCTTCTTGGTAGATCCACCAGAAGGCAGTTCTACTCATAATCAGTCTTATGCAGAGGGGATAGTGAGGTAATTATATGGCCAACATGATTAACTGAATAATTTCTGCCTATTCATCTTTTTTCCAGCTCAAATTACCTCTTCCATATTATGTGACATGAAAACTAACTCTGGTATCTCAGCTGAGTGCTTGTTTGAACAGAATCAGAAGGAAAATATTGTTCGTATCTGTAGGTACTCTTGAAGCCTACTTGTGTGGAAATGAGTTGGACTTATTTCTGGGAGGAAAAAACCCACAAGGTAGGAATCTAAAATTTCAAAACAGAATGTCACTCCTGCCTTCCACATCTAGTATCAAAAGCATATGAATCCTTTGGCCCACTGCAAGTAATCATTAGAGAATTTAGCCCTGAATTGAGTGTAATCCAACTCTTGACAATGGATCTTTTAGAAACACAACACTTGAGGGAGGCTCCTTAGTTGTCATGCACATTATTTATTCCTTTAATATACTCTATCACCATACTAAGTCAAATTGCCAGAAAGGGCAAACTTGGACCATGTCATCTCAATTCCTCACAGAAATGTTTTCACTGAGTCAAGATTTTGTATTTTAGCCTTTTATAGAGCACTGATATTAAAAAAAAATCTATTTGAACAAGATTTCCATGTCTTTTCCAAAAATCATACTTAAAGACATTTTCAATTACATTAACCAATGATCCTTATGTTAGGGACCACATAATAGCTTTCTTTGAATCCAATGAGGAGGAAAAGTTCAGCTGATTTGTACAGTTAATTTTATTGTACAATGAGACCTCTGAAAATCATCATTTCCCCATTTTTCCTTAATTGCTAGGAAACTTAGGACTAAATTTTATGCTCAACTGCATTAATTGAATAATTTTAAGTACCTAGTGACCTCCATTTCTTGACTATTTCAATCATACAATAGAAAGCATTTGCAAAAATAAAAACAATGCATCCAGAATAAAAAAACCAAAAAGATATAGAATTGGAAAAAATCTTTACATTAAACATCTTTGACAATACAGACATTCAAAATAAAAAACACATATTACATTCATTAGATCCAATGTTATAAATAGACTTTTGAAGAAAAGAAACACAAATTATCAACAAGCATTTGGGAAAATGTTCAAAATGACTAATCATCATAGAAATAGAAATTTAAACAATTTCTTGGCACTATTTTCTGCTCACTAAATCATCTAAAATTATTAAAGATATTAAAATTCAAGGATGTCAGGGCTATGGGAAAATGCGCACAATAATTGACTGCTAGTGAAAATGTGAATTGTTCTTATCGTTACGAAAAGTAACATGAATTCAAAGATTAACAGTCACAAGATAGTCATACCCTTTGACCTTGCCATCCCACTATTTGTTTTAATAGCTTAGTTAAGACTTTTTCTCCTTTCAAATATTTATATTTAAATCATTTATCCATTTGTAATTTGTTTTGTCTTGCGGCATAAGATCTTGGCCTAACCTCATTTAAATTTTTAAATTCATTTTAAGCTTAAATACACAATGAGAAAAGGAAAAAAAAAACATTTCTACATATACAGCAGAACATAAGATAGAATTCAATATAAAGCAATAAATTTCCATTTCAAGAAAACCTATATAATAAATACTACATATTGTTTTCAAAGCTACCCAGCTTTTCTATGCTTCCTTCTAGGTTTTCTTTTATTCTCTGCTGTTAACCTCATTTTTAAATAAACTAGTAAGTAGTTTTTTTAGTAAGGCAATATGATACCTCCTCAATGATTTTTTTTAAAAAAATTATTTATTTATCTTTACTTTTCAACATTTACTTTTACAAGATTTTAAAATTTTAAATTTTCTTGCCCTCCTTCCCTTTCCCCTCCCCAAGATGGCACACAATCTGATATAGGACATACATGTACAGTTATATTAAACATATTTCCACATTAGTCATGCTGTAAAGAAGAATTAAAACCAAAGGAAAAAACCATGAGAAAAGAATCCCCTCCCCCACCCCCCCAAAGGGAAAAATAGTCTGCTTTCATCTGCGTTCTGACTCCACAGTTCCTTCTCTGGGTGTGGAGAGCATTTTCCATCCTGAGTCTTAGACATTGCATTGCTGAGAAGAGCTGAGTCTATCAAAGCGGATCATAATACAATGTTGCTATTGCTGCGTATAATGTTTTCCTGGTTCTGCTCACTTTACCCAGCATCAGTTCATACAAATCTTTCCAGGTTTTTCTGAAGTCCACTTGCTCATCATTTCTTATGGAACAATAGTGTTCCATTACATTTATATACCACAACTTGTTCAGCCATTCCCCAATTGATCCTCCTCAATGATCTGGAACAAGTTAATTAAACTCCTTAGGTCTCAGTTTCCTCATCTGAAAATAGGAGGTTTGGTCTCATTGGTCTCTGAGATCCTTTTCAGCTCTAAATCATTAATTGTATGATACTAAATAGAAAATGCGCTGGATTTGAGGTCAGGAGAGACAGAGGTTCAAAAGCTTCTTCTGAAACTTACGTAACATGTGGCCAACAGCACGTCAATTAACCTCTCTGAGCCTCAGTTTCCTTATCTGCAAAAAGAGTGGGTTAGACTCAATGGCTTTCAAGGCTCATCCTATGAGTTCTAGATCAATGAGCTATGAGCCAACAACCTCTGCACTGCAGGACAGGAGAGCCAAGATGACCAAATTCCCGAATAGAGAAGTAGATGTGGGTATGAGAAACAAAATGCTGCATGTTTATTGACTGGCCCTGTACATAGGCACAACTTAATTTATTACCAACCATTCACTGAGTGGGTGAGATTGACATAAAGTGAAAGAATGTGGGGGACACTTGATTTTTGCAATGACACTCGCGTTCAATCAATTGTTCCATGTCTCCCAGTGGGTTGCGAAAATGGTTTATTTTTAACATTTGCCCTCCCAAATTCCATTTAGTCCTCAGTGAGGTTTGCAAACATGCCATGGAAATATAGAGCCTCTGAAAGAACCAGAACCAGCCCCAAATAATGATGTCATGATTATGCCTATTTGTAGAAGAATGAAGACTTTAAAAAAAAACAAAGAGTATGAATCCTTCCTGAAAAGAAACATCTTAGTGGAAGACTGTCTAATTTTAAATTTTTCCATGGCAACTTCACCTGATAGTACTTTTCAGGCAGCCATCCCACCCTGAGTTATCACCTCAGCCTTTCAAAGTGTGAAAATAAGCAAACAAGCAAAAAAAAAATCAACCCTAAATCAAACCCCTCCGAATGCAGCACGACCAAGGAAATTTATATGGTGAGAAGCTTTCCAAATATACTATCTTGTATTTCTTAGGAGAGAAACCATCATAAGAATAGAATTGCCCTGCTTCCTTCCAGTTCTGTTTAAGAATAATGCTGAGCAGGATTGCATTATTTTTGACACAACTGCATGCGACATCTTCATATTTTTTTGGGGAGAAGACACTTTGAGTTATTGAATCCTTATTTCACTTTAGAAAGTCTTTCTTGACTAATCTAGTTTACCACAAGAATATGGATGGCATGGTAGCAACTGAAGATAAAAGAGCCAACTTTTAAATATGTATATTCTTGGAGACTGTGTGAGATATGTATTTGTATAGTTAATCTGGTTCCAGAATATTCATCCCTGACCCGTAAGGGACTAACTGATGGAATTTCTGAAGGCTGGGAAAGAAAAAAAGGAATTTGACTTAAAAGCTAGCTCAGCATTTGCTATAATAAACATGCCCACATGTGATGTGATGTGCATATGTGAACAAGAGAAAAAGAAAAAACACCATATAGAAAGCCTGTATTTTGAACAACGTTAGGAAAGGAATTTTTTTTTGTTCAAATAAAATTAATTTTGTTTAAAAAATCAATGTGAACATGACTAATGTGGAAATATGTTTTACATGATTGTACATATATAACTTATATCTGATTGCTTATTGTCTTGGGGAGGGGAGGAAGGGAGGAAGAAAAATTTGGAACTCAAAATCTTATAAAAAAAGAATACTGCATGTAATTAGAAAAAATAAAAACACTATTAAAAAAACAATGTGCATTTTATTGATACTATTGTCCTTTGTGCAAAAATATAAAATGGCTGATGGTGACCAGGGTGTATGGGGGAGCTGTACTTGTCACATAACGTATGTCTGAGTAGGCTTTGATTTGCAGCTGCAGCAGCTATTTGCAGAATGTGATGTTATTTGTAGTTCTGTCTTTTTGACTAACAGCTTCTTTGATTATGATTTGTTAAACTGGGTTATCTACCTGTGTCTCATGGATAGAGTATATTCATGGCTGGCTTTAGCACACAGGGTCTAGAACTTGACCTTAGAGTTCATCTTAGGCAGTCCCTTTGTTTCATAAGTAAAGAGAACAGAGCCTAGAGTTGGGAAACAAATTTCTCAAGGTGTTCATTAGCTACCTGAAAAAGAAAAAATAGAACCAAGGTGAGGAAATCACAAAGATAGTGTGTGGTTGTTTTAATAATCAGACTAAATTCACTGAAACTTCTGGAATTTTCATGGAATCTCTGGGTTGCAGGGTGGGAGTGGGGAGGGGGCTTGGGAGCCATCTAGTTCAGCTTCATTTGCCATATGCCTTTAGGCAGACTGCTTAAGCTCTCTGTTTTTCGAATTTTATAGGAGTCGTAATGGGATTTTCCTTTTTTACATGATCAAAATGCTCTATCAACCAAAATGAGAAAGGCTATTTGGAATAAAAGAAAGAGTACTAGCTTGGTTTTTGATTTGGTTTTGAACCCTGGGTCTGTTCTTAACTATCTGTGTAACCTTGGAAAAGTCATTAAATTTGGCAGAGATGGGGAAGGGACTCAATTTCCTACTCTATAGGGGGGATGGGGAAAAAGCATGGGTATGATCTAGGGGTGTGTTGTAACCAGTTGTTAGATGTTCAGTTTGAGCATTTACAGGTAGGAAATCAGCAGATTACTACAAATTAGGGCTTGATTTATTGCTTAGTTGATTGTTTAGACTTAAGATAGTCCTGGAGAAAATGTTAATAATGCAAATTATAATTAAAAGTTCAACATGTTATTTTGAAGAGACGATTTTGTCAAACAATTACCAGTATACCCCTTGGTTGATCAGAAGACACAGATCAATTGAGTCCTCTTAATCCATTAAGTAAAATTACACGATTTAAGGGATGGTAATGAAATGGCACAATCCTTTCAGACTCCCGAGTGATCAAATTCAGTTTGTAGAGTTGTTCTCCTTTCAGACTTTGAGTGGCCCATTCTGTAAGGACTAGGATATACCTAGGGATTGACATATATCTACCTATACACTGACTTGAGATGAGAAAAAACCATGGGCAAACATCAAAGCCACTTACTGTGGTAGAAAGCATGACCAGTGTTCAGTAGTAACTAATGGAACATTATCCCAGTACTCAGTTGGCCAATAAGCATTTATTAAGTGCCTTCAATGGGCTAGGCACTGTGTTAAGAAATGGAGCATTAAGCTAAGTTGTGGCAGAAGCCCCAAAATCAAAATAAGAAGTAGCAATTCAAGGACAGCTATGCAGTCATACAGCATTGGAAGCATGAGTTGCCCATGTTTGCATATTCCTTAGAAACACATGATTCCTACTTGTGTGCCAATCTACTTATGATCTCTATATGTCCCCCCTTTCCCTACAGATTCTGGGTGTATTTGTAGGAGAATGGACCTGAGGTTTATGGGAGAAATGCTTTGTTTCTTACCATACAGTTAGTAAGTGCCTTTTTAAAAAAGCTAATCATGTCTTCTGGTTATTAAAAGGTAAACACATCAGTGAGGGGCTTGTGAGTAGTATAAACCCAAAGAGGACCTTGAACTTACAGTAGTCATTCCCTGAGCAAACAGCCTGCAGATTGGGAGATAGCCCTAGGGATACCATGCTATAGGTGCTTATCTAAGATACATCTCCTTACCTCACTAGACACTTAACTCTATCGTGATCATCTAAAGGTTGTGGAGGCCATCTCCAGTCTTTTCACAATGGTGTACACCTGTCTTTGAGAACTGACTAACCTATGTTCAACTGCTAATTAGAAATTTGACATTTCTACTTTCCAAGAGGGAGGACCCTGTTTCAAAATAAATTCATTCCAAGGAAGCTCTATCCTTTGTAAAGAAAAGGGAACTCTCTCTGGGAACTCTTCCTGGGAGAGTTCTCTGACCTCCTCTGAAAGGATTATACTCTTATATCTCATTTCCACTAATACTAGCCTCTTACATCCTATAATTTCATCAAGAGGCTTGGAAGGACTCCATTGTTCAGTGTTCTAAACCACTACATGTAAATTAAAATGGTTGAATTAGGTTATTTTTTTAAAGTTCCTTTGATCTCTCAATCCTATGATCTAACAAAAACATCTAAAACCATGGATTTCAAATCAACAGAAGAACGTTCAAGGATAGATATCACAGAGGCAATAAGAAATGAATGACCAGTAACCCAGGTTTTCTCCCAAGTCTAGTATTTTGCATTTATGCCACACAGCGTCATGTCAGAATTGTCATTGAGAAAACTTGTAACAAACCAGCACTGCATTCTATCTAGCCAAAGAAACATGTAGCACTGCATTTACCATAAAGCCTAAGTGGAAGACTGCAAAAGCTTCTAATACTGAATTTTCTGAGGAGTCAAGACTATTTTCTGGTTTGTTCAACTCTCTCTTTTCTTTGTAAGACTATATATATTGTTGTTCAGCAAAAAATATAATTCTTCCCTGAAGTCTTATTCTGATGCCTCATCTGGTCATGATGACAGCCATAGGTGGCTAAATGCTCTGTAAGCAGAGCACAAGCTCTAGTAGGTCCGGCCAGATTAGAAGACATTTCTCTATAGACTGGTTGTAGACTATAATCTCTGTGTATAATCTGTTCTCCAAGCAGCCTACCTGAATTTAGAATTTATCACTAAGTTTAGCCATAAATGGTACTTCATGAAGATAGACAACAAAATTTTGCCTAGGAAATAGTTTTGATCTGCTGATAAAGGGGAGTGCCCACAGCAAAAGCACATCTTTTGATATTGAAATAAAATGCTATCATATGAAAAAAAAAAGAAATGAGTGGTCAGGCTGTTGAGAAGAGCATCTAGTTTAGCATAGGAGAAGGGACTGTAAGTACAGAGTCTCAAACAGCATGGAAGTTTTGACCTACTCAATTTTTCCAACCTGGGTCAGTTAGTTAAGAATTGAACTCCTAGTCATACCTGTGAAGGATATATAATGTGTCTCTCTTCTACTTTTTGTAGCATTTTTACTAATTTTCAGATCACATATCCATTTTTAATTTTTTGTGGTATATGGTATATTTGATTTACTTTTTAGGTAAAAAGATTCCTGAATGCCCTCTTTTTTATGATAACAAGTAAAATAGGTCCTTCATTTTCTCTGCTAAAGTGATTCATGGCCAATGTTCAATCACCAGATGATATAAATTTAATATTTCCTATGTGACACTTCTGTCCTAGGCTTTGTTATGTTGGTATTCTTAGTCATCATTTAATTAAATTCAATTCTATGCTGCTCATCCACCTTTGGTGGCTACCTGTCATTTTAACTCTCATCTGTGACTCCAAGAAGTTGTAGCATACACAGCAGCCATGCCCTGGTAAACTGTCTTGGCAGATGGGCTAAACTTGCATGAGGGTAGCTGATGGGCCTCAAATCCATTGGTGAGTTAGGGGGATGTCTGCCCAAACATGGAATGGTTGGATGAGAACAATTTGTTCCAATGGTCATGAAGGCAATTGAAACAGGTGCTATGGAGCACTTATAGCTTGGTCAAACATCAAAGATGCCAAGGGCATCCACTGCCTGCTGGGCCATTGCCAGCTGTCTTGGCTTTTGTCTTGCCATTGGACTTTAATGACTCTAGAAGAGAAAGTGAGGCTGACAGCTCAACTCTGTCTCACTTAAATCCAACTCATGCAAGGGTCAAGACATCATTCCGTGACTCGTCTTCTTGAAAATGAAGGGCAAACAATAACAGAAGGCTTTGTGACGGATATTAAAAAATGGGTAGGAATTAAACAAAAAGGGAGTCTTGATACCTAGTACCCCATAAGTAATAGTAAGGGAGAGAAATATATGTTCTGGGAAAAGGGTATTTCATTTTGACTGAAGCATTTAGTTTATAGAGAGTAGAAAAAGGAAGTAAAATTAAAAAGTAGACTGGCTCTTGGCAGAAAGGTGGTTGGGTAGAGGTGCAGAATGAGACACACATCTTCAGATATGAGTTGATTTGTTTTGATTTCTTTATAACAAGGGAAGGAGGCATATTGGAAAACAACAATAACAACATACAAAAGGAGTTTCAATAAAACCTGTTGGGGAAGTTGTTTGTTTTCCAAGAAAGATAGAGGAGGGCCATAGTGTGGAGGACCTTGGATGTTAAACAAAGGAGTCTGAGCATTAGGAAACCCATGAAGAGTTTTGAATCAAGTAGTGGCGTAGGAGTATGCTTAGCTTTGGGGGCATCAATTGTTAACACTTTTGTGTGAGCATTTGTGGTTGTTGTTCAGTCATTTCAGTTGTGTCTGACTCTTCATGATCCCATTTGGGGTTTTCTTGACAAAGATACTGGAATGGTTTGCTGTTTCCTTCTCTAGCACATTTGACAGATGAGGAAACTGAGGCAAACAAGGTTAAGTGACTTGCCCAGGATCATACAACTAGTAAGTGTTTGAGGCTGGATTTGAACTCAGGAAGATGAATCTTCTTGACTCTAGGCTCAGCACCCTATCTACTGCATCACCCAAATGCCAGAGTGTGAGGATTATACCTTACAAAAAAGGCAAAGGCTGCAAATCAGGGCTTGATTCATTGGTTTGTTGATTATTCATACTTAAGAAAGTGATGAAAAAGATGGTAATAGTGCAGATTAAACTTAAAAGTGTGTTGTGGCTTTTCAAAGAGCTGGTTGTTGAATGGCCAGCAGCACACTCCTGGAATGCCATAATCTACCCTTCTTGGTAGACATCAGAAGAGTTAGTCTGGTAGCAATAGGGAGGATAGATTGCTGAGGAGAGAGATGAGGATAGGAATATCTGCTAGTGAACCATTGTATTAGTTCATATGGATGATGTTTAAAGCCTGTATCAGTGTATTGGTGATGTGGGTAGAGGGAGGAGGAAGGATCAGATGTGGAATAGACACCTTATTGGACATTCATTCAGCAAACAATTATTAAGGACCTAAGCATCCACTTTGTGTAGAGCACTATAGTATGTGACAGAAGAAATAGAATCCCTGGCCTTGTGGAGGTTACATGAGAAATGAGGAAAGGAAAGAGCTAGTGATAACCCCAATGTGGATGAATGGGGTGCAACAGATAGCAAATTCTGAAGGAGAACCAGGTTCAGGGGCAAAGATAATGAGCTTGGCTTTGTATGTGTTGAGTTTGGGTGCCTTCAGGACATCCAGATGATGGTGTCCCATAGGCAGTAAAAGATGCATTTCTGAAGCTGTAGATAGTAATTAGCAAATATCTACATGACATTATGTTTTCTTTTATATTCTGAACAGCTCTAATTTTCTGGTGTCACTTGCTGAAAGCTGAATAATAAGAAAATGTATGATTAATGAATTCTGGAGGAGTGTCCTGAGTAAACCTTTGGGATGAGGCAAATAGGATTAGAAATAGATCACAAAATAGCAAAATCTTCACAGGTTATAACCATCTCTAGAGTGAAGTCAATCAGACGGTTTTCTTGTTCTGACCCTCTCCCTATCGATGCTGTGTTTTGCATCTAATTCTGACATATTGTTCTGATCATTCTGGAAAGACAAATTGTGACAAAGAGAAACATATAATGTTATAGGTGGGAGAAATCTTAGAGAGCATATGGTCCAATCATCACATTTTATAGACAAGAAAACTGAGGTTCAGGGAAATGATTTGCTCAAGTTTGTTTCACCTACTTAGCATGAGAGCTGGACTTTGAATCCAGCTTTTTTTAACTTTAGCAGAATCACAGAATCTAAGATTTGGAAGGAATTCAGAGTACATTTATTCCAATCGGTACCTGACTAGGGGAAGCTAAATAACACAGTGCCATACTTGGAACCAGGAAGACCTGTGTTTCAATCTGGCCTCAGATACTTATTAACTGTATGACCCTGGGCAAGTCACTTAACCTTATTTGCCTCAGTTTCCTCATCTTTAAAATGAGTTGGAGAATGAATGGCATATCTTTGCCAAGAAAACCAAGAAAAATGTGGTCACAAAGAGTCAGACAAAATTCAAAATGACCAAACAACAGCAAGTTATTTGGGAATTTTTGTTTTTCGGTTTTTTGGTTTTTTTGGCATTAAGTTTAAATCCACCTCTTTGAAACTTCCATCAACTGTTCAGTTGTTCCTAGTTTTGAACACTGGGGCTAAGCAAAACAAATTAACAGCATGTCTTCATATCACTAGACAGTTATCATGTGTCCTCTAAGTCTTTCTTTTTTGGGCTAAAAACTCCCAATTTCTTAAACTGATCTTTGTATGGAAAGTTCTAAATGGAGCAAAGACAAGATGATTGAGCAGTAGAAAGAACAGTTGAGCTTTTCCCCACAAAGCCTCCACATATATCAATAATATGCCCCCAGAATGAGTCCTGATTGGAAACTTTGAGGAAGACTTACAGTGAGTCATTGTTCTAGCCCAGATTGGCAAAAAGAAGACAATCTTTGGACACCAGGTATAGGGTATAAGCAAGAATGGATAAATAGAATACTCCAGCATAGGGAGTGATTATGCAACAGGTAAAGAGGAGGTCCTAGATCCTAGCACAGAGGAGCCTGTAATTCTACAAGATAAGTAATTTTTACTATTATAAATACTAAGTTACAAAGGACATATGAAGGAAGGCACTATCTGCATCCAGAGAAAGAATTGATAAAAGAATACATAGAATAATTTTACATGTATCTGTATACATGTATATGTATACATATGCATATTGTGTATGTATGTATATATGTGTGTGTATATATACGTATGTATATGTGTGTGTGTGTATACATACACACATATTTATATCTAATGATAGCCATCTCTGGGGTGGGAGATGGGAGGGAATAAAAAAAAGAAAGTTACATGATAATTTTATTATATATTTAAAAGGAATAGCAAGTTACACATAATAGATTCACAATTTCATTTGTGATCATCTTTTTTTTAAAAAAATTCTACTGTGTTATGGAAATGCTTGTTTTATTTCACAAATTAAAAATGAATAAAATTAAAACAAAACAAAAGAAAGAATAGGTGCCCACTAGCAGTTGCTCTATTGCTTACTACCTAGTTTGGGACCACAGATCTCAGGTAAACTGAGGAAGGGATCTGCACTTAGGGGGTGTTATCCTAGAGGTGAAGAGCAGTTATAGTTTCTAGACTGGGTACAAGGGACAAATTCAGAATCAATCTGCAACTTTGTGGCTCTCAGGAACAGGGGGTCTCAGTTCCCAGCCTCCAGCCTATTATGAAGCCTGCAGTGGAATAACCAGGCCAGAAATCTCAGACCAAAGGGAGTCTGCAGTTCTATCACTCTGAACCAGCAGAATTTTCCAGCTGACTGATAGTAAGGGAGTTTAGCAGTAGTTCACTGGAACTCCAACCAAACGTAAGTTTACAGGTGTATTGCTCAGATCCAACATCAGATCAGGAAGTTTCAGAGGTCAGACCAAGAGATCAGTAGTCAGATTCTGCCATAGATAAGACCACCCTGGGAGCACTGATAGCTTGTAGGTCTTCCACCTGAGTTGTCCTGATATCCTGGAATAACCCAACACTCAAAATGCCTAATAAAGCAGCAACAGGACAAAATTCAGCCTAGACATACCTTTGGAAGTACACAGAATCTGGTCCTAACACCAAGTCTGAAGTAAAAAAATAGGTTGGAAGAATGAGAAAACAGAAAAAAAAAATCCCACCATAAAAAGCTATTGTGGTGACAGGGACACTTAAGACACAAACTCACAAGGAAAGACTGATTCTGAAACACCTACAGGCAAAGCTTCAAAATAAAACACTGCTTGGGCACAAGTTCAATTAGAATCCCTGGTACAGATACAGCAAGGGTTTTTGAAAATAATTTAAAATGCCTTTGTTTAAATAAATGAAACAAAAGAGCTAAAAGGGAAAAAAATGAGAAAAGAAATGAGAGTTATAGAACAAAGAAGTTGAAAGAGAATTAACAACTTGGTAAAAGAAATACGAAATCTTACCAAATTAGAATATACCAAATAAAAGATAATGACTTAATGCGACAACCAAAATTATTAAAATCAAACAAAAAAATGAGTAAACAGAGGTTAAATGACTAGCCCAGAGTGACATAGCTAATAAATGTCTGAGGCTGTATTTGAACTCAGGTCTATCCTGACTGAAGGGCTAGTGTTCTATCCACTGCACCATCTATCTGCCTCACCAAGAATAAGTTACCCAGTAAAACTGAATATAATTCTACAGAGGAAAAATGGATAGCCAATGAAATGGAAGATTTCCAGCATTCCTGATGAAAAAGCCACAGCTTAATAGAAGCTTTGAAAAGAAAGCACAGGTGCCAAGAAAAATAAGATAAATGCAAGTAAACAATCATGAGGGATTAAACAAAAAACATGGGACCATGTTACATGTGTTCCCTCAGAACCTTTTCATCAGGTGTTAAAGAAATTAATTAATTAGAGGGCCTAAGAGCAATTCTGTTATATTTTGTTCATCTTAAAAGACAAATCAAAAGAGAAAGGAAGAGGAATACATTAGGCAGAAAAAGGGAGAAAAAAGATCAGAAAAAATATCTTTCATAGTTTGGGAGCACAATTAAACATTAACGCAAATAAAGAAGAAAGGATGAAGAGAGTGGTTGACATATGAACCTCTATTTAATCTGAATTAGCCAAAAGAGGGAAGAATACATACACAGAACACACATATACACACACACAGAGTTGGGTATAGAAATACATTTCCCTCAACAAGGAATCAGGAGTGAGAGGGAAGAAAGAAGAGGGAAGATAAAAGGGAAAGTAGATCAAGGAATGGATTAGTTCTAAGCAAAGCAAACTCTACCTAAGGATGTACAAAAATATTTACAGCAGTTCTTTATATGATGGCAAAGAATTGGAATCCAAGGGGTGGGGGATATCAACTGGGAAATGGATAAACAAGTTATAGTATATGGATGTTATGGAATGCTATTGTGATATAAGAAATGATGAAGGGGATGGTTTCAAAGAAACCTAGCAAGACTTATATGAACTGATGCAATGTGAAGTGAACAGAACCAGGAGAACAATTTGTACAATAATGATATTGTAAAGACATGACCAACCATGACTCTGGAATACTTATGATAAAACATGCTATCCTCTTCCTGACAGAGAAGTAAGTAATGGGTTCAGAGTGCAAACAGACTATTTTTTGAATGACTAATGAGGGAAATTATTTTACTTATGCATATTTGCAGCAAAGTCTAATTTTTTTTTCTCAATAGAGGTGGGGGTGGGAGGGTTAAAAGGTAAATTATTATTGATTGAAAAAAATAAAATTTAACTTCAAAAAAAAGACAGTTCTCTCACCATCCTATAGTTCGTTGTTGTTGTTGCCTAAAAAGTGATGAATACTTCAGGTGTGGCATTAACAGGACAGAGTAGAGTAAAATTGTTACTTCTCTCATTTGGGAGACTGTGCTTCTCTTAAAGTAACCTATGACAAATCTTCTTAAACTTTTTCCATTTGCAAACCCTTTTTGTCCAAGAAATTTTTACGTGACCCCGGGTATGTAGGCATGTAAAATAGATGTACAAATCAAACCTTTACTACTAATAAATCCTAAAGAAATTCATTTTAAAATAATTCTTTGGTATATATACATATATATATATATATACATATATATATAATTTTACCATTTATTAAAGACTAAAACAAATTTGCATACTGATGAGATGAGTGTACTTGTTTATTTTTACATAAAGAATTAAATCTTGGCAGAATATTTGATACTGCAGGACATGGAGCATCTTCAACATTTTTCAGAGTTGATTGATATTTTGATTTTATACTCATCAGTGCTAAAAATGCCACGTCACATAAATATGTAGTACAAAATGGCAGAAATATGTATAGGGCCATTTCAGAAAATTTTGGAAATTCTGTCTTAATCCCAAGCCAAAATTCATTTAATGATTTTTTATGTACAGTAAAAACACTGCAATTCATAACATACAATAGTCTCGAATCCGAGCCACGGGGTTTCTGGCAGCATTCATTGATTTTGCGTGGCGTGACAGCTTGAGCAGTACAAAATGCAGGTGTTTTGGGTTCAGAACCAATGCTGCAGTGAAGTCACATGATGCAACACTGCCAGAAACACCTTGGATTCATTACGTGTTTGATTTTGAATTAATTTTTGGCTGTTGTACATTCAGAAACCTTTTACTGTTGCCAAATTTTTCGCAACCCCCACATTCAGTTATACGACCACACATGGGGTTGCGACCCACAGTTTAAGAAGTGCTGGCCTAGGATAGCACTATCTTTTTTTTTTTCTGCCTGGCACAGTGACAATATATTTTATGCTACTTCTAGTGCAATTCTTCACTGGCAATCTACTGCAGACTACATATGGCCACCCTATCCCTCTCCATTGCCCTTTGAGTGACCTGTCACTTTTATTCTTTGGAGACCAAAATAGTCTATGATTTACAATTATGTAGTATAGCATCAAATAAATGGTATTAAAAGGATAGGATTTGTGGAAGGCATCCAGCACATTGTGTGAATAATATGTGGAGGATTTATGGGAGTATATGGACATGAGTCATTCAACACGAGAAGACATGGATAGATTGCTATCTGTTGCATTGTAGAAATATAGCTCAAATCAATTAAATAATTGATACATAAAAGTATGAAAGTATGTTGTATTGAACTTGCATTCCACTAAAACCCTCAGATTATTTTTATAAGAATGATTGTCTGATCACATTTAAACCCTTTGTGCATTTGTGAAGTTGATTTTTTGTATGCAACTTTGCATTCATTCCTATTAAATTTCATCTTATTCAATTTAGCTCTTTGTTCTAGCTTGTCTAGATATTTTTGTATCCCAATTATAATCCAGCATGTTAGCCATTCTTCCCAGCTTTGTGTCGCCTGTAAATCTGACAATTTACTGATAAAAATATTGAAAAGTATAGGACCAACAGCTAGTCCCTGAAGATTTACATGAAGATATTAATGCCTGCTCTATAGATCTGTTAGTTTCAAATATAATTGAGTCCGTATGTCTCTATTTTGGTCACAATGATAGCATAAGAAATTTTGTCAAAATTTTTCTGAAATCTAAATGTTATATCTATAATATTCCTTTGACCTTCCAGTCTATTGGCTTTGTCAAAAAAAGGAGGTTGGATTGGTGTGACCTTTTTTGTTTCGTGAGGCAATCAAGGTTAAGTGACTTGCCCAGGGTCACACAGCTAGTGTCAAGTGTCCAAGGCCAGAGTTGAACTCAGGTCCTCCTGACTCCAAGGTCAGAGCTCTATCCACTGCACCATCTAGCTGCCCCTGGTATGACCTTTTGATGAAGCCAGGACGACTTTCTTTTTCTAACTGTTTCTCTTTCTCCTACTAACCCTCAATTGTATATTCTAGAGTTATCCCCTTCTCAAATAAATTTGCCTTTAAAAGTTGATTTGATGGGATACTTTGTGTTATTTGTCTCAGATTCCAAAATTGGTAATAAATCTGGCAACAAGTAAGTTGAATATGCCTGAGGAAGTGGATGATATAGGATAGTAAGTTACAGTCAGAGTGTCATTTTGAAGTTTGGAATCTTGGATATGGTATACTTTATGAAATGGGTAAGGTCTAGGGTATGACATGTTGGTGTACGGCTGAAGCTGTAAGAGGTTAAAGAATTTTATGGTCAGGAAACTAAAGAGGTCATCACTGTGAATACTCAAATCCTGAAGGATGATTACAGGATGTGGTAAAGAACAAAAGCATAAGGCATAAGCTAACATCATTGAGAAAACTGGGGAAGTGGTCTGGTCATTTGTTAACAGAAAGAAGCACGAGGAGAGAGTGAGATAGAATACATTTCAAAAGAGGACAAATTATTAAAAGATGAAACTAAGAGAATATTCTGGAAATGTCATGGGGTATGCCGACATCAACTTTTATCTTAGCCCTGTGAGTCACAGGAAATAGGAGAAAGTTCATCTTCTTTTGGAGAGGGCTCTGCAGAAGTGGCAGCTTTCTAGAGAGAGGCAGGTCTTGGCTAAGATGAAATACAAAGGAGCGTACTGTTGCAAAGTTCAAGGCCAAAGAGGAGTTTGTTTTGAAGACCTGGAGTAGTTGAAGGAATGGGCTAACCAATAGGTAAATTCAGTGAGAGTCAGTCTGGAAAAATTTTGCTCATCACAAAAGGGCTGAAGATTGAGAAAGAGACAGTACAGTCATGCAGCTTGGGCATATGGTGGTGAGACTCTATGACGTGGGACTGAGGAATCATTATTCAGGGAAGTACATTGCTACATGTACATTAGATAAAGCACTGGGCCTAAAGGCAGAAAACTCATCTTCCTGAGTTCAAATCTGGCCTCAGACCCTTACTAGCTATGTGATCCTGGGCAAGTCACTTAACCAGCTTCCTCATTTGTAAAATGGGCTGGAGAAGGAAATGGCAAACCATTCTAGTATCTTTGCCAAGAAAACCTCAAATGAGATCACAAAGGATTGGACACAACTAAGAAACAACAAAGATTAGCAAGCTGGCAATTTGAGAGGGCTACTCGATCAGCAGAAGTCAAATGAATGAGGAATTTAAAAAGTTAACCCACACTCAAAATTGTAAATGAAATTGTAAATGCTGATATTTTTTAATGAGTCTTCATAAAACCTTAAACCTAGGAATTCTACTGCCCCTTCGGTTGCAGTCAGGGGCTTCCTGGGTTAGCAGGGTAACTGATATGAGGCCAACATGAGTCCCTGAAATAAGGGATTGAATATCGATAGTTTCAGTGAAAAGAGATTTAAAACTCCTTTTTTTAAATTCCTCAATTAGCTTTAGTCTCAAGTTTGTAGGCTTTAAGGTTCCCCTTCTGTTCATATTAATTCCATGCAATAATAATTTATTTGCTGAACTTATTATGCCCTCTTTTATAAACGTAGCAGCAGAAGAAATACATTTGCGTATTTGTATTATTTAGTTTCCCCCTTGATCACGCAAATGTGGAAGCGTTGGTAATACAGCTACTTTGTGTGAGGTAAAAAGATGGCACCTTTAGGCATGGCAGGAGTTGATTCAACCTATCAGTCAGAAGGTAAGAGTTTCTCACATCTGGCTCAGTAGCTTACTTCTTGCTCACAGTGCAGTGGACAGTGTTGTGGATTTGGAATTAGAGGGTTGGCTTTGAATCCTGGCTCCATTACTTAATGCAAACGATTTTGAATAAGTCACTTAATGTTTCTGGGCCTGTTTCCTCATCTGTGAAATGAAGGGGTTGTTCTAGGTGACCTTTGAGGCCATTTCCAGCTCTAAATCTACGATCCTTTGATTTAATTTTGATCATCTTTTATTTGTACCTGTTCCACTTCCTGGTCCAGATGTTTGCTGATTATGAGGCAAAAACCAAGTTTTTCACACATTGACTTGGTCCAATATACAGTGACTGGATGATATTACTTTAAGTCTTTTAGTTATTTGATTAAAAGAAAGCACAGTGTAGCAGACAGAGGGCTGGCCTTAGAGTCACAATGACCTGGGAAGCTAAGTAGCATAGTGGATGGAGTGCTGCAAGTAGAGCTGGGAATCAATGACCAATCAATAGACATTTATGAAATATCTAATAGCTTCTAAGCTAAGCATTGGGACGCTAGAATTCAAATCCGTCTTCAAACACTTACTGTCTCTTTGACCTTAGACAAGTTATTTATCATTTAGCATATGCAAAATGCAAACATCAAAGCACTATATAAATCTTAACTATTATCAATTCTATTTAGTAGTGATAGTAGTAATAGTAATAGGAGGAAGAAAAGAAGGAGGAAAATATTAGTATTAATAATAATAGTAGTAGTAGTAGTAATAGGAGGAGGAGGAGGAAAGTAGTAGTAGTAGTAGTAGTAGTAGTACTAGTAGTAGTAGTAATATTGTTGTTATATTGGCTTTGTGATCCTGAGAAAATCATTGACATCTCAGTTTTCCTAGGCAACTCTAAGACTACAAGTTTCAGGTAGGTATTGTATTGGTATATAATATATTATATTGGTAGAGAAAGTTTCCATGCTAGGGAGTCCCTATATAATTAAAATAGATTCTAGCTTTTAAAAATATGCTGATTTAATCAGTTTTTTCATTTGTACATATTGCCAGTAGGTTGTATCTTTAAAAACAAAAGAAAGGATAATTACAAGTTTTAAGAACTAGAATAGTCCATTTCTACCCGTCCTCCTTAGCTTTGTTCTCCAAAAGATCAAAAATGTAATCTTCCCTACGTTGTCCAGCATGATTCTATCCTTTATTTCCTTTATTTATATAGAACCAGTGAGTGAATAGAGAGCTGGCCTCAAAACCAGAAAGGTCTGAGTTCAGGTACCTTCAAAATATACTGTGTGACCCTGGGCCAGTCCTTTAAGCTGTCTGTAGCCTATGTACCCATCTAAAACAGGAGCTCTTGATTTCAAGAGGTCTGGGAATTTGATTAGGAAAAAAATCCATCTTTATTTTCACTGATCTCTAACTGAAATTTAACATTTCTTCAATTATTTAGAGACATTTTCCTGAGGAATCCATAAATTGCACCCAACTGCCAAAGGGGTCAATGATACAAAGAAAGGTAAAGACCCCTACTACAAGTTACATAGGTGGAGCAGTCCTGCAACAGTGGAGGGAATTTTCTCACCTGGGACTTTCCTGGTCCCAATCATAGGTCAAGTCCTTATTACTAAATGGCACTAGAGACCCTGGGGCATAAGGGACAACTCTGGAGGTGCTGGCTTAGATGGATTAAACATCTAAGAAGAAGAAATAGAAATAGAAAAAGAAGAAGTAGCTAGGATAGAATGGTGCACTGGGTAGAATGCTGAGGCTTAAGTCAGGAAGGCCCGAGTTTAAATCCAGCCTCAGATACTTACTAGCCATGTGACCCTGGTCAAGTAATTGAACCTTAAATATATCTGTATACATTTGTATATACCCGTATGGAGCAGCTAGCTGGTGCAGTGGTAAGAGCACCAGACCTGGAGTGAAAAAGACCAGAGATCAAATCCAGCCTTAGACACTAACTAGCTACACGACCTTAGTTAGGCAAGTCACTTAACCCTGTTTGCCTTAGCTTCCTCATCTGTAAAATGAGCTGGAGAAGGAAATAGCAAACCACTGCAGTATCTTTGCCAAGAAAACCCCAAATGGGGTCATGAGTTGTCAGATATGAATGAAATGGCTGAACAACCACTACGTGTGTCTGTATGACATGTCTGCACAAATATATTTGTATAATAGCCCCTACCTCCCAAGGTTGTTGTGAGGATCAAACGTGCTAATGGCAAAGCACTTAGGACACTGCCTGGCACCTAGTAATGGCTTTATAATTATTATTACTATTATTTCAGCAACTAATTATCAAATGCCCACGGTAAATAAAGCCCAGGGCTTGTAGCTACAACTAGCTGAAGTTTTCATTTTTTAAGTGATTGTCAGGTAGACATACCTAAAGAGGAGTAAGAAAAAAAGAGGGAAAGAGTCCCTGGGAACATATGAATTCCAGAAAACTAAGGCAGGAGCTTATAAAACCGAGATCTCTCATTTCCAATTCTAGAATTCTTTCTATACAACCAGAAATAGAAAAGGCTTCAAGAACATCCAGCCTCTGGGAAGGTGCTTGCCTGAAATTTCCAAGAAAGGTGGTCTTTATTTTTTCTTTGAAAACAACTCAGAAAAAAAAAAGAAAATGATTCAGAAAAGAGAGCTATTGAATTGATAGCTTAATAATATATGATAATGATGGCTAAATAGTTGTTGGCATAAATTTTTTCTCCATCTTCATTTTCATCTGACCCTTAAAAGGAGACAGAGTGAAGATTGTTGTGTGCTAGCCGTGGAGAAAGGAAGTAGGGTTCAAATTCTGGCTCTGATATTAAGGGCTGTGTGATCTTGGACAAACCAGGATGCTTGTGTCATCTGTAAAATAGGAATAATCATAGTTGCACTACTTCGTCAAAGGGTTGTGGTAAGAAAAAAAAATGTTTTGAGAACTTTAATGTGCTATAGAAAGCAAGGCTTTGGAGCTCGGAGCCAAAAAGAAAGAAGTGGATAATTTCATGGGTGATATAAAAATGTGAGTTATTTTACCCATTTAGTGAAGAGAGTGTGACAAGGACGAAAGTGAAAGATCAAATTTAATTCAACAAAACATAAAAATTCTCATTTAAGTAAGACATGTTCACCCCTAGGCAGCTTCTTTATTTCCTATTTTCTTTAACTCTCTCTCCTTGAGAGTATAGAATATCTAATAATACTAATGGAAGATGATCAGATGTTCTCAATACTTTTATGTGACAGATGAATAGCTGTAAATAGAACTGAAGGAGAGTGCTGATCTTTGGATCTTGGCATTCGCCCTGTAATTTTGCTGGGAGGAATCAAATTCATGGGAAAATTTGCCCAAGATTAACAACATCTTAGTTCAAGAAAGAGAACCCCGTTGATATACTTTAGCTATTGTTAGTCTATATTGGTCAAATGCTCTGGAAACATTTTAATTATTTAGTGCTTCTTTGAAAGGTAATGTATTACATGCAAATTCATCAATATTTCAGAAAGTATTATGGAATATATGCAAAATATGTCTACTACAGCTGTTGTGCATTCCTTGAATATCGATATAATGGAGAAAAATTAGTATGTACATTTAAGTACAGTGGAGCCTTGGTGCTTTGCACCAAGCCTAATAATCATAGTTCCTCTTGAGATATTGATTTGTCTATTTTCAAATAGTTCTACTGTTTTCTATTTTGTACTAAAAATATTTTCCCCTCATTTTGCTATGACAACAACAATCACCTATATACTTAAATCATTTATTGTGAAAATGCTTTGGGAAAATCTCAAATATTCATCTAGCTTGCTTTTCCTCACAAACCAAAGGAATACATCTCTGGCCATGAAACAACCCCTTTCAACCTTCAAAATGAAAATAGCATTGATAATCTCTATCAGATCTATAAGTCATTATCACGACTATATTTTTTTACATATATAACTCATATATCCTATTGGATTTGCCACTGATGGTTCTGTGTGGCCTGTATGAGTTGGTCAAAGTAGGATATTCATGAGGTCAAGATCTCTGGTTTAAACTCTGTTGTTTCCATTCAGCTTTTATACAGAGGTGGGATATATGGGGTATTCAAAGAGGATTGACGTCTCTGGTGTGAGGGCTTGCTGAGCCCTTTTCAGGGCGGCTCATTCCCCACTGGTGTCTACCTGGCACTCAGCTCTTTCCTGTGGCTTCAAGAAGGTGTAGCATACATAGCAGCCACATTCTAGTAAAACTGTCTTGGTATATTGGGCTAAACCAGGTGGAAGGTAACTGACAAGCCTTAAACCCATTGGGGAGTGAGGGGACCCAAGCATGTGAAGACTTCCTTTGGTGGAATGGGAAGATGAGAACAATTTGTTCCAACTGCCATGAAGGAGGTTGAAGCAAGCACCGTGGAAAGCTTAGAGCTTGGTCAGACATCAAAGATGCCAAGGTCATGCACTGCACCCTGGGCCATCTCTAGTTATCCTGACTTCTGTCTTGCTACTGCACTTTGATGACTCTGCAAGAGAGTGAGGCTGATGACTTTGTACAACTCTGCCTCTCTTAAATCCATTTCACAACGTGATGTCCTTTTCAAAAATGAAGGACGAAAAAAACCCCAACCAAGCAATCAAACAAACATACAGAGATAAACTCTATAACCCTAACTGTGACTGGTCATCTTACAGATGAATGCCATTGAACATGATAGAGATGAGAAAAGTGGACAAACACCTCTGACTCTTTGTCCTACTGACAGTAGATCTCTGTTAATGAAAAATAGCAAATATACTTGATGTTCAGTTTGACAGTTTGGCTTCTTTCGTGCCCTGTTTGTTTGATGGCTGAACTGTCCTAAAAAGGACATTTATTGGGCAAGTATATAGCTACATAGTCTAATAATTAAAGCTGTTTGTCACCTTTGGAAGTACTGTGCCTCATGGACTAGCATCATGGGAATTTGCCCAATTGCTCTGTAAAGTCATCAAAACCTGATTTAGTTCCCTGGGAGGCTACACAATGACCCAAGACAACTTTTGGTGTTTCCAATAATGGGGAATGTGGGGAAGGGGCAGGGTAAAAGGGGAGATTCAATTTTGAATTCCCTAAAGCTCAAGCTAAACAAAATCTTCATCCAAAAACAAGGTTCCAATTCCAGAGCAGAATGCCATATCTGCCTGATCATGACTTCAGAAGACAGTGAGTCATGCTTCCTGTCTCTCTTCTTTCTTTTTTTTTTTGAAATCAAATTAACCAAATATCTATTTTATTGTTTTTTCCCCCATAAAACCAGCTCTTAGTTTTATTTATTAGTTCAATGGTTTTCTTAATTTCTATTTTATTAATCTCTCCTTTGGTTTTCAGAATTTCTAATTTGGTATTTAACTGGAGATTTTCAATTTGTTCTTTTTCTAAGCTTTTTCAGTTGGTTGGCCAATTCATTGATCTCTTCTTTTTCTATTTTTATTTATGTAAGCTTTTAGAGATACAAAACTTCCCCTAAGGTACGCTTTCACTGCATCCCATAACTTTTGGTATGTTAGCTTCCTGCCTCTCGATAGAGAAGTGGGGACCTAAAAATGTAAAATGAGGCATACATTTTCAGATTGATAGGTATGGTTTTGTTTGTTTGTTTCAGTGCATTTATTTATTACAAAGGAGAGTTCTAATGGGAGAGGACAGGGGGAGCTCATTGGAATGTAAGTGCTGTAAAAGGGGAAAAAGCAATAAAAACCTAAGGTATGTCCATGCTGCTGTATGATTTGTAGAACCTGATGTCATAAAATTAGTCAAAGAATAGCTTTTGTCTTTGAAGAACATTATACTAGAAAGAGTGAAATACCAAATACATTGCTCAAGCAATTGGTCATTTTTGTGGGAGACAAATTATGCTGTTATTAGCATTGTTTCATCCCCAGAGCAAGCTTCATAAAATATGTACAGGACAAGTAACACAAAAATGCCTGCAAATCAACTTTTTTAAAAGGCCAATTCAGTGGAGAATGAAAGGCAAAGGACCATACACACTGACCCCTGTGGGCAGAGACACCACGAACAAACAAGAAGACTGAATATCTGGGGTGGGCAAAGGCAAACCACAGCTGGGGTGTGGTAGCCAGGGGGAGGAAGCATGTGCCATATGGTAGCTTCCTATTTTAACTAATTATTTTTGCTAACTAGGTGCTGAGCTCATTTGTTTCTGCCCGGCTTAAGGAGTGTGAATACTGGCAGCAGTCTAAATTTCAGCACGTGGGGCAAAGCTCTAAGTGCCCTTCCCTTGCTATTGCTCAGGAGAATAAGCAGATGTGAAAAAGACACTGACAACTTTTATAAAGGAAAGACGTGAACAGATGCCAAGTGTGCAAAAACCCCAATGTGTGGAGTACTGAGGGAGCACTTAATGGTTGGGGGAGGGAGTCAATGACGTTATTGAATGTGAGGGTGAGTTAGTAAAAAATGGCTTCATAGGATCCCCAATTTAGATGCAAGAGAGACCCCAGAAGTCATATTGTTCAATGGGAAAAATGATCGTGGTGATGGAAAGTGACCTTCCCTAAGTCACCTAGGTAGCAAGAAGGCAGGCCAGAATTTGAACTAAGGTTCTCTGACTCCAGATCTTGGGCTGTTCTCATAATTCCACACTACCTTTTCACAACAGACTTGTGCCTTGAAGGAGATGAGAGACAAAATACAGAAGGAAGTGTAAATGATAGAATTAGAGGTAGCAAGAAGAGAGGAGTTAAGACAATTACTCTATTCAAAGGATTTTCCATGGCCTAAAGCAGCCAGTCCTGCTGTTTCATTAATTAAAGGCAACAGCTTTTGAGAGCAGAAGACAGAACAAGGAAGGAGCAACATATGAGGACATCCTTATCAGGTGGCATTGTCTTCTATACACCAACAATTGCCCATAGATTTAATTATCCCAGAGGCATCATTCTGAGAACTTTGCAGAATGGAATAACCTCTTACTATGATCAACTTATATACTTACTGTGAAAAAACTTTCTGCCAATCACACTTGCTCCATGCAACCACTCTCTAGTGGTCTTAGAGGGCCTGGGAGCAGGAAAGAAAAGCCCTGTAAACCTAACTCCACTTTGATTCATTGGTCAGCTTGAGACAGGAGTGGCAACCCATGACAATAACTGGGCCCCTGAGCAAATGTTGGGGATGGAATATGGAATGAGGGAAATCTGGAAGCCGTAATGGGCAGCACTCAGACTCTTCTCCCTCCCACCCCCACCTCCTTCACAACATCTCAGTATTAGGACCACATTATGAGAAAAAGTAGGATCCTACAGAAGGTAGACCTGTAGAGGACATTGAGGACAAAGCCACGTGGGAATGTGGAGGTTGCAAAGGAGGCTAACACCAATGTGTTAGCTTACTGCATTGCCTGGATACAGATTCTTTCATATAGTTAGTCATTGCCTACCTAGTATCATGTATCTGGGAGGCCTAATAATAATTTGATTTTTACAGTATTTTAACTTTTATAAAAACTATTTTTCTTACTACAATCCCATGAGGGAGATGATGCAAATACTGTTCTCTTCAATTTATAGACAAAGGAACTAAAACTCTCAGAGAGGATAGTAAGTGTCAGAGCCAGGATTTGAACTGAGGTCTCATGACTTTCTATCCCACATGCTCTCAACTATAGCACAGCAACCTCCAGATATTATTACATGCTATACACACTACCTCTTCATACTGACCTTGTTATTCTGCCATGATCTGGGACTGCATATTTTGGTAGGAAGATTACTTATTGTTGATAAATATGGGCCATCTAATTCAACCCATTCATTCTGCAGATGAGGAAATGAAGGCAGGGGAAGGAAAGAAGAAAGGAAGGAAGGAAACAAGAATTTATTAAGTGCTTTCTATGGGCCCAGGCACTGTGCTAAGTGTTTTAATATTATCTTATTTGATATTCATAGCAAGCCTGTGAGGCTGGTGCTATTATTATTGCCATTTTAGGGGGAAGTTAAGTCATTTGCCCAAGGTCAGAGGGCGGATCTGAATCCAGGTACTCTAGACTCCAGAGGGTATGCTTTTCCCACTATACCATGCTATCTTGGGCCTAGGTCTTCTTTTGATTAAAAATGTTAATGAATCATAAGATCTTAGATTAAGAGCTGCAAAGGGCCTCAGAAGTTATCTAGTCCAGCAGTTCTTAAACTGAGGGTCCTGACCCCATATGGGGTTGTGAAAAATTTGGCAGCACTAAAAAGTGCTACAACTACCAAAAATTAATTGAAAATCAAATGCATAATGAACGCAAGGTGTTTCTGGCAATGCTTGTCTGTGTTACATCTTGCAACTTCACTTCAGCCTTGGCTCTGTACACAAAACATGCTCACTTTCCACTAAGCATGTCCTCAGGCCATACAATGCCAACAAACGCTGCTGAAATGCAAAAAGGGGTCCTGAGTGGAAAAAGTTTAAGAAGCCCTGATTCCAGTCGCTCTGCTGAATTTCATTGATGAAGTCAACGAGTCAAGACAACAAGTACTCATTAGGACCTTACTATGTGCCAGGCACTGTGCTCAAAACTGAGAACACAAAAAAGAGCAAAAATAGGCCAAATGGTGGCATACACACATATTGTCCCATCTGAGGGAATTTGAAGCTGATCTCTTGAGCTCAGGGGTCTTTAGCTGTAAATGAGCTTTAGCCAGTGGATGTCTGCACAAGATTTAGCATCAACATGATGAAGTATGGACATGGGTTATTGTTGTTGTTGTTGCTGTTTGCCCTTCCTTTTCAAAGAAGACCGATGACATCATGGAGGGATGTCTTGACTTGCAAGTAAATTAGACTTAAGTGAGGCAGAGTTGTACAAAGTTGTCAGCCTCACGCTCTTTTCCACAGTTGTTGAAATCCAGTGACATGTTGTGGGGGAGATTAGGAGTGTAGTGGAGACAGTTAACCAGGTTGCCTAAGAAGGAATGAAATGGCCCAAATCAAAGCTCCTATTCCAAATAGTAGTGGGATCAGGCCATGCACAAGCCCCTTACTCCAGCCTGGATGAGATGGGAGATTGAATTAAAAAAAAAAAAGTAAAAACAATCCGTGCCCTCAGAGGGCTCACATTTTAATAAGGAAGATAACATGCAAATAACTGTGAATATACCAGGTAAATACAGAGTAAATTGGAGATAATCTCAGAGAGAAGTTACTAGGAGTAAAAAGGGGATGGGGAACCAGGAAAGGTCTTTTTTGGAAGGTAGAATTTAAGGTGGCACTTGAAGGAAGCCATGTAAGCTAAGAAGCTGAGACAAGAATTCCAGGCATGTGAGGCAGCCAATGAAAAGGCACTGAGTAGGAGATGGAAATATCTTGTGTGAACAAGGAGGCCATAGCTGGTGGATGGCAGACAATGTGGACGGAAGTAAAGTTTAAGTAGACTGGAAAGGTAGGAATAGGTCAAGTTGTGAAAAGCTTGAAAAGCCAGTCAGGGGATGGGTCTCAGACTGGTGGAGTGAATTGGCCAAAGTTATAAAGATATTTAGTGTCAGAACTACAATTTGAAGCCAGGTTTACTTCCATGCTTTTTCCATAGAACCCACCCCTTCAATGCGTTAACTATACTCCCAGCTGAAGGCTTAGTTTTTTACCCGGAAATAACCACCCTTGTCAAAATACTTAGTGACTACATGGAAAAGTACCAGAGAAACAGACATAGATATTCAGAGCTCATCTCAGGAAGACAAAGACCATTTTACTGTTTAAAAGCTTTCCATTTTCTTTCTGGTTTCCCTGGTTACACTCAATATTTGGGGCTAATAGATCAGAAGGCTAGACAGACTTGCTAATATGCTGACCTTTTCAATCAATACGTTTAGCTCAGGGCATTTGTGCTGTCAATTTTCTGTGACAATTCTTTAGCGTGCACTGTATATAAAATGCCTAGCTATATTAGGTTAGAGCCTTCCTTCCCTCACCAATATATTTTCTTTAGATTCTGACCCTAAAGGCATAATTGTGTTAAACTATTATTTGTTCATTGGATGACTTGATATTTCATGAATAATATTAAATTTCTGATATTTGAATTTCTCAAGTTTACCAATCAGGAGAGAAAACCATTCTTTAAAGAGAAAAACATTCTTGTTTATTCTGTACCCAAATGCTTAAATGAAGAAGATATTTAATTGAAGTTGAGGTTGGCTGAGCTTTCTACATATCAAATAAACTAACATAGAATACAGCCTTCTGAATAAATAGATTATATGGATTTTTCCTATTTATTTTGTTGTTTGGTGTCAAGAGCTCTAAAAATATAGCTTATCATTATAGAATCCAATTCCACACTCATGACTTTTAAATCCTGAATTTTCTAAATGTAATGTGGGAGATATGCTGGTGTGATATATCAATTGCAGTAAATAAACAGTTGACACATCTTTACCACTACAAGGTTTGCAAAGCCCTTTACATGTATTTCCTGATTTAATTCTCAAAGATGATTTTTCCACAGAGATCCTATGAGGTAGGTAATATAAATATTTTTATGTCCATTTGTAAAGACAAGGAAACGAAGGCTCTGGAGGGATAAGTGATTTACACTTAGTCACCCTGCTAATTACGGGTCAGATATAGGATTCAAACCTGGATTTCTCCTAAGTCCTGGGCCAGCACCCTCAGCATACCCCGGTGTAGGCAAGAACAGGAGAGAAGCTAATACGTCAGGAAAAGCTGTAAAAATATTTTACTTTAGATTTCAAAGCACAAGAAAATTGTACAATCTCCCTCATAGTAAGTCAAGCGCCCTGCTGCTGAAAAGGGAATAGAATTGCTCAGCTTGACTTCACTGAGCAGCGTTAGGAATGATGGGCAGAAGTTGCAAGGGGCCACATTTAGGCTTGATGTAAGGGGGAAAACATCCTAACAATTAGAACAATCACAGGGGAATGGGCTGGCTTGGGAGGCGTTGGTTTTCCCCTCTTTAAGTGGACTGGATGTTCACTTGTCATGACAATTGTAGAGGGAATCCTTATGCAGGTATAGATTGCACAAGAAAATCTCTGAGGTCTCTTTTAACTTTCAGAGTATATGATTATACAAAGCATACAGATTTTCTCAGAAGAATTATGAACCATTGACTGAGTTCAGTGAATACCTTGGACATTGTTCAGTTCTATGCAGCTTATGGGAGCCATTCCAGAAGCTTTTCCATCTCATTTACATCGGAGATTCACACAAAAGAAAGTTGTAAACCAATGGAGATGTAAAGATCCTTGGCAATCCCCCAAAAGTTTTGCATAGTAAGCATGGCTTCAGGAGACATGAGATGATGTGGGAGTATCTGCTATGCCTTGCATTTTCACCAGCAAAATTCTTAGGTAAAGAAATTGAAGAGTATTATGTTGGTATCTACAGTTATATTTTTTTATTCGTATTATCGTGTGGCTACTTTAATTAAAAAAGGAATTCACAGAGTGTTACTCCCTCCCAGGAATCAGAAATTGTTTGTACCAGAAGTCACTAGAAGGTCAGTAGAACAGATACCTGATGTTTTAGAGCTCCTGAAAATTTATAGCAATCCTAAGCACCTGAATGATATAACCAAGGCAGAACTGAGTTAGCCCAACCAACTTTTTTTTGTAAAGCAGAGAATATTTTATGTACTGTGTTATCAAAAGCTTCCTTATAGAAGCAAGGTTTCTGTTGAAGTTTTGTGATGTCTTGTGGTGGCACCATCTCAAAGAATTTAGAGTCAGATCACCTCTAATCCAAGTACAGGCATTTATTGAGGATTGACGCCCCTCAGAAGAGGACTAGGTTCCAAGAGGAACCAGAAACTTAATAAGACAACACTGGCATATTTATAGTGGATTGATGCTGATTACACAACAGAAAGTATGAATATTAAAAAGGCAGGAGAGGTTTGTTAAGGGATGAGTAATAGGGGTAGGGGTCCCTTCTATGGTCTGGTGGTCAAACTTTCTGGTACTTCTGCTTTCTGATTGCCTAGCTATTGCGACCCTGTCTAGTCGAGATGGATAGTTAGGTATTATGGTCCTGTCTTGGGCTAAATGGATGATGTGATTGTGGTTGAGTACAAGAACACACCTGTTCAAATATGTGAATTGGATCTGGGGCAGTGGCTATATTGAGCCAGGGGGCCTGTGCTGTGGTTAAAGACGGATTGTGTGATTAAATCAGGACATGCCTGCTGCTCAGTGGGACCCATAAGGAAGTTAGAATATTGGGTCTGGGGCAGCTTTATTGGATTTCCATCACTTTCCATTACTTTGTTTGTGTGGCACCCCTTCTGGACCACTTCCCCTGAGGGTGGCTATTAAACTGGAGTCTGGGCGGTAGCCTATAGTTCTGTACATCTAACATTATACCTCGCAAGTCCCCACTAGTGTGCTTCCTAATTTCAGTCATGCTAGTAGATACAATTAGCTGATAGCAAAGGCATTTTATAAGATGGCATAATGAGGAATGACTATGAAGCATTCTCCCCATCTCCAGAAACCTGGGGCACACTCTTCCATAATTATACATATTTTCCATGAGATGAGTGGGCACAACCTTGGAATATAACATTGTAAGCCACATATATAGGTAATATATGTAGACAAGATCACTCATAACTCTGGGACTGCAGGATTTCAATGTTGTTCTCACAGTGACGTCTTTACAAAGCTCCTCCTTGGATAAAGTGTCCCTGCTTAGGCTGCTTACTGAACAGACCTTCCAGGTTCTGCTCTTCTTCTCAGATCAACTTTCAATGGCCAGAGCTATCACTCTCTTAAGTCCATAGTTTTCTTCTTTGTTTCTCCTTGAAGCTGGAACTGATTCTTCAAATGTTAGATAAGATTTTTCCTCTTGGGTCATTACCTCCACTGTTATATGCCATGCAAATGACAGTGGGAAGAGAAAAATCTCACCAGTAGATGAAGATGAAGAGTTGAGTTCTTTCCCAACCGCTGGCTTCTGCCCCAAATTAACTGGGCTCTGTCTCTTAGGGATCTCCCAAGGTCATGCTTCTAATCATTATTCATCCAATGACTATTCCTTTCTGATTCACACGAAGGACTTGTTCATACCTCATAAAGAAAACACCTGGTGTGATATCATTTTTATAACTAGTTCAATGCCTTGTTATTGGGCCCTTTTCTGTGATTAGATCCTGGGTATTAAAGTAACAACTCCTTTATATTTGTCGTACTCAAGACAGTATGGTAGATACCTTCCTGGGTTTAGAGTCAGGAAGGCCTAGTTTCAAATCTCTGAGCTTAATAGGTATGTCACCCTGGGAAAGTCACTTAACCTCAGTGTTTCTCAAACTCTTTTTCCTTCATAGCACAAGCATCCTTTGCTGTGAGGAATCAGAGTACACTGAAAGCTTTAACTGTCAACACTTTGGAAGACTGAGGTTATGCCAGTGCATACAGAAAAAGGCAATTTTCATCTAGTGAATCCTTGTTATACTACATAAGCTGGATAACTGAAATTTATATTAAACAAGATTATTTATATATTTGCTTTTATCTGCAATAGCATAACTGAATTTTGGTGACACCCTTAGCAAAACTCACAGCATATCCTTTGGCAATAACTGCTTTATTTCTATGCAACTCAGGAATTCCCTAGAACTTATTTATGAAGATTGACATGATCTTTATAATTACAAAGGAAGGAAGGAAGGCAAAAAGGAAGGAAGGAATGAAAGAGAAAGAGAAAAAGGAAGGAGGGAGAAAGAAAGAAAGAAAAAAAGAAAGAAAAAAGGAAGGAAGGAGGGAAGGGAAAGAAAAGGGGAAAGATGTAGAAACACAAGATAATAAATTTAGAGCTGGAAGGAACTTTAGAAGTTATGTTTATTTTACAACTGAGGAAACTGAGGCTCAGAGGGATTAAGTGATGTCCTCAGAGTCAACAGCTGCATGTCCGAGGTGGGATTCAATCCAGGCGGTCCTGACTCCTAGGCTGGTGCTCGGGGTGTATGCTCCACTTTGGCCACTTACTTGCTTGATGACTAGGGGCAAAGCATTTTACCGCTTTGGGCCTCAGTTTCCTCCTCTGCAAAACCAAGGGGATTACACTAGTTGACAGCTAAGGTTATTTCTAGCTTAACAGTCTGTAAACGTTTATTGTAATGTAAAGGTCATTGGACTAAGTCTTGGGAGCCCTTGAGTTCTTTATTTGACTTCTCTATTAGCTTGCAATATGACCTTAAGGAAATTATGCAACCTCTCTGGGTCTCAGGTTCTAGTCAACTCAAGTTAATAGGTCCAGTGACTTTGCTGAGGTCAAGTTAAGATATTTAACTTCTTAGGGCCTTAATTTCCGCAATTAAAAAATGTAAGCTTTGCACCGGATGACTTACAAGGTCATTTTTAGACCATTTATATCCAGTAGAGTCAACAGTTATTTTGAATGTCTCAGTGTATGAAAAAGCCTGCAGTGGCCATTAGAAATGGTGTATGTCCCTGTCTGCAAATGGGTAGATTTTTGCATGTGGTCTATACTATATAGTGTCTATCTGGAAAGCAAGTGGTGACCAGGAAATAGTGCCCAAATCAGCAAAACTGCACCAGCAAGAGCTCTGCCGAGGGTATTGCAGACCCCAGTCCTTTGCAAGATGAAGCGTCCCTCCTTTCTTCTCCACTATATGCTGGCATTGTTAGGCAAAGCCCCATGGCTCCTCTGCTGGTTATGGTTCTGACGGGAAGAAATCTTTCCTCACAATGATGTTGAAGTAGGGAAATTTTGTCCAGTGGAATATCACTTGTCTTTTTTTCTTAATAATTCTAGGAGACAGCATTTTCTAGCTCTAAGGAGGAGGCCAGTGAAATTTAAAATGAATTAATCATCCGTTTCCTGGTTCTAAGGCAAGAAGTTCTCTGGTTTTCCCTTCTTTGGAAGCACTGTCTTCTCTCTTTCTATAGTTGTTTAAAATGTCAGAATTTCATTCAGATGCTAGTTCTGTCTAGGTTGTATGTGACTCAGTTGCTGTAACGTGAGAACTGACTTTGCCCAGGCAGGCCCCTCATCCCTAAAGACTGAAGCATGACTAATGACATTCCAGTAACAAGGAGGACAAGCTGGCAGCCCCATGCTTGACCCATGTGCGTAATTTCTAGCAACTGTATTGAGCCCTCAACAGCTGCATTGGTTTGTTCAGGATTCTTGGTCTCATTGGAAGTCTCATAATTGGGATCTCTAGTCAATTCCTCCTGGACGCTAATCATTCTGGTCCTTCATGCTGGTAGTGCACATGGCATGTTCCCCTTGTAGTAGGGCCATACCAGGCCCAATTAGAAGCAAGAAATGATGTTTCCTGATGTGTCGCCTATTTATGTGGTTTTAAGTCATGTCTACCTTTCCAGAGCCCAACATCTTCATTGGAATTTCATTGAATCTGAAATTTCAGTGAAGGGAATGAATTGCTCAACAACCATATCTTAGGGAAAGCACACTGTAGCCAAATAAGAGGCTTTTATAAGAGACTGGCTAGGGGGCAGCTAGGTGGCTCAATGGGTAGAGCACCGGCCCTGAAGTCAGGAGTACCTGAGTTCAAATCCAGCCTCAGACCAAACACTTGACACTTTACTAGCTGTGTGACCCTGGGTAAGTCACTTAACCCCAATTGCCTAAAAACAAAAACAAAAAGCAAAATAAGAGACTGGCTATGCAAAGAGTTCCCTTCTCTCTTCTGACACTGCCACCACCTTGGTGCAGGCCCTCACCACCTCATGCTTGGATTATTAGCCTGCTGATTGATCTACCTGCCTCGAATCTCTCCTCACTCTACTAAATCCTCCATTCAGCTGCCAAAGTTGTCTTCCTAAAACACGAATCTGTCCATATTGTGGTTGTTCAGTCATTTTAGTCATGTCTGACCCTTGTTACCCCTTTTGGGGTTTTCTTCGCAAAGATACTAGAGTAGTTTGCCATTTCCTTCTCCAGCTCATTTTATGGAGGCAAACAGGGGTAAGTGATTTGGCTGGGGTCATACAGCTAGTATCTGAGGCCAGATCTGAACTCACAAAGATGAGTCTTCCTGACTCCAGACCCGCCTGTACCCACTGTACCGCTTAGCTGCCCACAGGTCTGTCCATGTCCTAGCCCTATTCAATGAACATCAGTGGTTCCCAGTTACCTCAGTATCAAATATAAAACCCTCCATTTAGCTTTTTGAGCTTGTCACAACCAAGCCCGATTCTACCTTTTCACTTTTCTTAAAAAAAATTAACATTTTTTTCACATCCCCCCACATAGTCTTTAATCCAGTGACGTTGGACTCTTGGCTATTTCAACTCTCAGTTCTGGGCCATTTTCTCCGGCTGGAAAACTTGGCCTTCTTACCTCTTCCTCCTGGGGCTGCCTTTGAGAAGCTCAAATCCCACCTTCTTCAGGAGACGTTTTCCAGGCCCCCCTCCCCCCAACTCCAGGGTCTTCTTTCTGAGATTACTTTCCATTTACCCTGTTTTTATTTTATGTGTATATTGTGGTTTGCATGTTGTCTCTCCCATTAGAATGTGAGCAATGATTGTGTTTTTGCCTTTTGTTGGGGGGGGGGAAGGGGGATTATTCCCAGCACCTATTTAGCACAGTGCCTGGCCTATAGTAAAGACTTAATAAATGGTTGTTGACTGACTGAGGAAACACAGAAGTGCCCACTCTCAGAGGAAAAGGTGGATAAGGAGACTGGAGGGGCTGACTTTCAAAGATAACAGTTTAAAAAATTATTCCCATTAAGTACAGAACTAAGACTAGAATCTGGGTCTCCTCCCTCCCAGTCCAGCTCTTTCCATGTGATTAGATTAAGGCAGAAATTCAGGTTGTATCCTACTCTGATGCCTCAACATCATATGTCACTAAGCTGGGGTGATCAAAGGCTGTGTCAGGTTCTACCAAGCTAAAAAGGTTTTGAGACCCCAGGGATCCAAGGCCCATTTTCCCTACAGCCGCTAAATTAATTTTCCTAAAGCCCAGTTCTGTCACACCCCACCCAACCCCCATACACACACACACACACACACACACACACACACACACACATCTCTTTTAGGATAAATGGAATGGATGTCTTTGAGATAGAATGCAAACTATTTGTCTTCCATTTAAGACCCTCCACTCTCTGGTTCCAACTTAGTAGCGTTATTTTCCTTGATGAACTCTACATTATAACGAAACTGACCTCATAAATGCATCACAACAATTTCCCACTCCATACATTTACATAGACTATCCCTAATGCTTGAGTATACTCCCTCCTCTTTTGGTTTTTTCCAAGAGCTCAGCTCAGGTCTGGGGCCAAATTTGAACTCAGGAAGGTGCTCTATCCTTACTATCCACCTGGCTGCCCGAATTGTTTGTCCTAGTCATAAACTTTTCCTCTCTGTTTTGTTTGTTTAGTTTGGAAATAAAGAAGCATACCCTTTGTTAGAAGCAAACAAACAAAAAAGTTCAGATCTTGCCCCTTCAGTGAAGGCTTCCCTGATTCTTATCCAATGTCACCTCAAATTATTGATACTCTCTCTCTGCAAATTACCTTATATTTACTTACCTGTGCATATATTATTATTCCTTCAGAGAATGGAAGCTTCTCGAGGGCTTGCAATAATTTTTTTCTTAGCTTTACATTCCTGGAACCTCACACAAGTACTTAATAAATGCTTGTTGAATTGAATGGCATTAAATGATTCAGCCATTTACTACCTGCATGACTTTGAGCAGGTCACTTAATCTCTCTGGGCCTCAGTTTCATCATCCTTAAAATGAAAGAGTGAGACTAAATGGCTTCAAAGGGCCTTTTCAGCTCTATGATTCTATAATTCACACTAAACCTAAATAGCTATAAATTGAGAACTTCTAGTACTATCCCAATAGCTCCTTCTCTTTCCTTCTCCCGTTCTTATCCCTGTAACTACATAAAATTCTCAACACTGTCTTTCTTTTTTAATTCTTGTCAACAAACTGAAAACCAAAGGATATTATGAACAATTTTGATAATTTCCTTCTCCCACCATTTCACTATTAGTACACACCCTTATCTGACTCATTTATCCTTCAACTGGTTGAAATACAGTTCTGATAATATCAAATAATATTGAGTAGTTTACTTAGTAGCTTTGCAATGCTGTCAGTTCACATATGTCCACAAACAACAACAATGATTTCAGGTAAGCGCGCAGTTCTGATTTCTCTTAGAACTGTGCACCTTTGATTAGCCTAGCTTACACCAAATACTCACAGAACCTAACAATGGCTATGCTTTTTCCCCCCCTTAGATTAATTTATAAAAACAAAGTCAGAGTACTGTGAAACAAAGAGTTTTCTATTTTTGACCTCCCATTTTAAAACCAATCCTCCTTTTCCTAAACTCAAAGGTATTTAGTCTTTAAAAAGGAACATCTAAGTAAGCCATCATGATGTAAATCTAGAAATTAAGTTTTACTGAGTCCCCAAGGAGGTACTTCATGGAAAGTCTCAGTTATCTTGGCTAATGTCCCTTCATATTTGGGTGGGGTTACCAGGAATCTTTGGGACTGGAAGCCTGGGACTAAAGTGAATTACAAACTCAATAGGATTTCTGCCATAGACCCTTTAAATTTGAATCCTCACCAGGTAGGGAAGTTAATTTGAGACCTTGTTTTATAAATTACATGCAGCTACAGTTGTAAGATGTTGTTAGTTTCACAGTTCAGTAAGCTTGCATCACCTTATTTATTTAAAAAAAAAAGACGAGGGAAAGGGGATCCAACTAATTCTTACTTTTATCAATTAAAATAATTGGATTTAAACTAAAACTGCACTTTTTGGTCAGATGGTCTATAACAATTGTTTGGTGATTTATGAATATGAGTAGTCTACTGGGAATCGTGTTCTTTGGTTAGCGGGACATACGATATGCTAGCTGGCTTATCCTTAAGACTGCTGTTCCCAGAGCAAACCTCTCGTTAGAATTGAAAGGAGGAACACATTGGGAGGATGTTCTAGAAGGATTTACAAAAAGAGGGACAATCATTGGTAATAATAATAATAACAATAACAATAAAGTGCTTCTAGGTTGCTCAGTTGTTTTTCAGTCGAGTCCTACTCTTCATGACCCCATTTGGGGTTTTCTTGACAGAGATACTAGAATGGTTTGCCATTTCCTTCTCCAGCTCATTTTACAGATGAGGAACTAAGGCAAACAAGGTTAAGTGACTTGCCCAAGGTCACGCAGCTAGTAGGTGTCTGAGGCCAGATTTGAATTCAGGAAGATGAGTCTTCCTACTGACTTTCTTGTTACTGTTAGTATCACAACTATCTTCCCTATCACCTAATCTCAAAAACTTCTCCCTTTTCCCCTATATACAGTTAGTTGCTAATTTCCATTGTTTCTACCTCTACAAACTCCCTTTCCACTCTTGTTTCCTATTATTGTACTTCATGTTAACTATACTTGAGTAGAAGACTACCTTCCATTGCCCAAATACTTTACATACTTATGAGTCTCCATACCTTTATTCATGGTTTCCTTTGGTTTGAATGCACTTTCAACTATACCAGTCCAAATCCTACCTTTGCTTTCAGGCCAGATTCACGCACTAATTCCTTCATGAAGCTTTCACTGCCTTCCCCCAACCTGCATTGCCTGAAGTCATTTCTGTCTCCTCTCTGAAATTCCATAGTACTTTGTACCTATCTTATTTCATTTTCCCATTCTTGCTTAGATATTTCATTCCTTCTCTCCAGAATGTGACCTCCCTGAGGGTAAGTACATGGATGACTGTGAAAGAGATTTGGAATTTATAACTAGCTCTGCTATGAGCCAGTATCCAGGACAGTGCTTTTGACTCTGGATTCACTCTTTCAGAAGAAGGTAGGTTGTACCACCTTTCAGAGGTCTAGAGGTACCCCTAAAGGGGTAGGATCTCTAATGTCATCAGCTTAAACACCCATCCCAGTACAGACATACCTTACTGTATTGTACTTTATTGTGTTTTGCAGATATTGCATTTTTAATAATTAAAGGTTTGTGGCAACCCTTTGTTGAGCATAAGCACTGTTTTTCCAACAGCATGTGCTCATATCTTGTCTCTGAGTCACATTTTGGTAATCACAATATTTCAAACTTTTTCATCATTAGTATATCTGTTATGGTGACCTGTGATCAGTAATCTTTGATGCTACTACTGTAATTGTTTTGGGGCACCACAAATCATGCCCATATAAGATGGCAAACTTAATTGATAAATATTGTATGTGTTCTGACCCCTCTACTAACTGGCAGATCCATCTTCTTTCTCCTTCTCCTTAGGCCTCCCTAATCAACCCAACAATATTGAAATTAGGCCAATTAATAACCCTACAATGGCCTCTAAGCGTTCAAGTGAAAGGAAGAGTCAATCAATGAGGCAAACGTCATTGCTGTCTTATTTTAAGAAATTGTCACAACCCTTCTGACCTTCAGCATCACTATCCTGATCAGTCAGCAACCATCAACATTAAGGCAAGACCCTTCACTAGGAAAAAGATTACAACTCATTAAAGGCTCAGATGATGGTAAGCATTTTTTAAACAATAAAGTATTTTTAATTAATGTATGTACATTGTTGGTTTTTTAGATATGACACTACACTTAATAATTACATTATTAATTATTAACAATTATTAATAATCACATACTTAATAACCTATGGCATAGTGTAAACACAACTTTTATGTGCACTGGGAAAGCAAAAAAAAATGTGTGACTTGCTTTATTGTGGTGGTCTGGAACCAAACCTGCAACATCTCCAAGATATGCCAGTATGTACCCTCCACATAGGCTGTTAACTACCAGTGATTAGCGTCTTAGTTCTATTAACCAATTAACATCAATTAGCTTTTGCAAAGCGTTATTTATTTTCATGTTATAGCAAGAATAAGACTACAAACAACCCCTCCCTCCCCCCAGCACCTTCAGAATATACTTTTCTCTATATCACTTCAGCCCTAGGGAGAATAGGTTCAGACAACAGTTTCTATATAGCATGGGCGCCATCAAGTTCATGTCCAAATGTGGCGATGCTTCTGCATCGTCAACTGAGCTACCCCTGGACTTGGTGTCAAACGTAGCTCCTTCCTCCTAGTAGCCTCAAAGTTGGACTAGTTGTCCGTATGGCTTCTGTTCCTAGCTCCTGTGTCTTACAGTGGAAGCCATCTCCTGACCTTTCAAAGCTCACAAGAGTGACCCCTCTAAGCTCCTTTATCTGAAACAAAAGAACAAAACACTGAGGGAAAGAACTAAGCCTGTATTTGTGCACTCTGATGAAGAGGGTCAGAAGCCTCTCCCCTTAAAGCTTTTTCTCTTCTCATTCTCTAGAATACTGTTGCACAGAAAGAAGACTGTGAGGTTGTTTTTTTTTTTTCATAGTATCTAAACATGCTCCAAAATCTATGTAGGGATTGCATCAGCCAAGCACTTTGCACATGCTCATGAGGACTGGACTTATTGGCTAGTCACCCTTCTACATACACAGAGTGCTCACTGAATGTACTGGGCGCCCTCAGCTTCATATTGGCTCGGGGTGAGAAAGGGACAGATCCTGTTAGACCCATAATATGAATATTGTTTGAATAAAAAGATTGAATAAATTAGCATCTATAAGTCATTTGTATGTTTGTGAATTTTAATAACTGCAGTAGATTAGAGCCCATAGGGGAACTTGTATTTTATCTCCTATCTCTACTTCTAAGATTAAAATGTTGGGGATTTCAAGCTTCCGAGAACAGCTAAGAAGAAACTTCTCTCTGCTTCTGGAATTAGAAGATGAGAAATTTAAAGCAGCAGATTTGATAAAGAGGGAACTTTTCCTATACCCCTGAAATCAGACTGTGGGTAGCCCCTTAATGTAAGTCCTCTCTGGTCACCTGAAACAGACTGCTTGAAGTGCTGCTGCATCCAGTAGATGATCAACCTTTTTTTGTTGAATTGAACTGAATTGAAGAAGGGTTTTTAATTATCAAAGTATTAGCCTAAGAATATCAATTATTTACAATATAATTCCATCATTTCTATGTAAAGAATAGGAAAAATATTTAGAAAAATTAGTTCCCTATAATTTAAAATATTTTTCTTCAAATCTTATTTAGTCTATTCATTTGCCTTCTGATCCTCCTTTTTGTCTGATACAGCAAAGTTCTACTTCAATCAAGACTGTGTTCAAAATATCTCTTTGAGTACTTTAAGGAATCTGTGATAATAGCAACCTGTCTATGTACATTATTGAGCCCCTGTTTGAGGGGAAGTTTACATGGCACAATGGATAGAGTGTTGGGCGTGGAGTCAGGAAGACCTGAGTGCAAATTAGGCCTCAGACACTTACTAGCTGTGTGCCTGGGCAAATCATTTAACTCTGTTTGCCTCATTTTCCTCATCTGTAAGAGGAGCTAGAGAAGGAAATGGCAAACCATTCCAATATCTTTGCCAAAGAAAACCCCAAATGGGAGCATGAAGAGTTGGACACAGTTGTAACAACTGAAAAACGTCAACCATTTGAGGCCTTTCCAATTTTTTTGGACTTGCCTAATAGCGTGATTGTAAATGTTTAACAACTGGCTTTTTGGATGAGGGAGTACACAGAACAGACTTTTAAAGTTGGATCTGAATTATTAACATTTTCTCATCACTTTCTTAAGTCTAGAAAACCACCCAAACAATAGATAAAGCCCTGGTTTGTAATATTTGCTGATTTCTGAGGTGATTTCTCAACACTAAAAATTTAACAATTTGCTCTCCTAGCTTGGCCAGAGTCACTGTAGATCCAGGTCACTTCTAAGCTGGAGAGAAATGCATGAATAGGACTTTAGTTCAAACTCAAATGGTCACAAATTCAAAATTGGTGACGTCCAGGTTAATGAAGTTTGGAGGGGGAATGGTACTTTGGTAGCTTTGTGGTTTCACTGGCGAGGCCATTCCCCTCAATGGATGTATACTGCATCTCCTCTATGCCTTCTTGTCCTGTGTGATTCACGTCTACCTTTTCCCATTTGAAAGTCTTCTTGATCTTTTAACATCTTGAAACAAAGGTATCCCTGAGAATATTAAATGTTGTTGCTCCTACTCCTAAATGACCTACCCACCTCCTTTTCCAATCATGTACAACTTTAGTTGCCTAGACCCTCATAGGTAAAATAAGAGCATAAATTTAGAGCCAAAAGGTACCGTAGAGGTCGTCTGGTCCAACTTCTTCATTTTACTAATGAGAAAATAAGCCCAGTATAATGAAGTGATTTTCCCATGTTCACACATGAATATGTATCAGAGGCAAGACCTGAACCCAGGTCTTTCTGATTTCAAGCCTGTACTTTGCCATGCTTCCTCTCAAGGCCTTAAATTTGCAGAATTCACAGGGTATACAGAATACCATGAAAACTAACCAAAGGGTGGTAGACAAGATAATGTTTATTAAATTTATTTAAAGGTCTCTGTGTACATGGGTCACTATGGTGATATAAGAAAGAGAAAAAGTAAATGAAAATAACTTTTAAAAAATAAGGTCCCCAAATCTGATTTCCTTTTATCTTTGCATATATGACCAAGTTTATGCAGTTTATATTACTCCCAAAGGGCAGCTAAGTGGCACAGTGAATAGAGTGCCAGGCCTGGAGTCAGGAAGATTCCTCCTCCTTGGTTCAAATCTGGTCTCAGATACTTACTAGCTATGCGACCCTGAGGAAGTCATTTAACTTTGTTTGCCTCAGTTTCCTCATCTGTAGAATGAGTTGGGAAAAAAAATGGCAGGCCACTCCAGTGTCTTTACCAAGAAAACTCCAAATGGGGTCACTGAAGAGTCAGACACAACTAAAATCACTGAATAATGAAATTAATCCTAAAATAACCAAGACTCATGACCTCTATGAAGCTATATTTGGGGAAAAATCTCCATTTCCTCCTTATGCCTCTATTTCTATAAACCAATTGTGTTGCTATCACGGAGTCCAAGTAGTTAGGATGGCCTGCTTTGGTTGACTAAGCAAACAGCTGGGAAGGTAGACACTAGTGTCACTACTGAGTCACCAAGGCTATTATTGCAAGGCTGGTTAATGGATTGATAGCTTGGACTGTCTACAGAAGCCACAGTGATAATGAAATTCAACTCAGCAGTCAGGATACAGACAACAGGTGCATCATCCACATTGCAGAAGAAATCTTGCCTTTCCCAGCAGGAAAGTCTTTTTTGAATGAAATCTTTCATTACGTCTCATGTGCCTCAGGAAAGCAGAAAATGAGCAGGCCTGACAATTGGCTGATGTTCCCATCAAGAAGGAACTTCGCATGCCATGGTTCATATGTTCTACATGAGCTTTATAGGCAAAGTTCTGAAACCTTCGCGGGGGCTGGCAGAGGGGAGGAAGAGACTAACAGCTACACACACACACACACACACACAGCAACTCAAAAAACAAGCCAGCAAAGTAACTAGATTCTGAGAATCTGGAACAAAAACCTCCCCCAAACTCTTCACTTACAAAAGAATTGGAATGTTTCCGAAGACATTCCAAGCATAAAGGTGGTGGGTGGTGACAGATGAGAGCCGGGAAGAGCTTAGCCTAGAGCAGCTGGACAATTTTCCAGCTCTAAATCTGTTCTTCACCTGCGGCTTCCTTTTCGAATTTGACATTAATTTTCAGAACATCAAATGCCTATCGAGTGAAAGTTCCAAAAATGTAATTCAAAGCTTCAACATAAATAACTTGATGATGATCCAGTGTTTTAGTTATGAAGGGGGGAAAATTAAAAGAGAGAAGTCAGACATATGGTTCTTGCTTCTGGGGAAGCTAAGGCTGATGGGTCACTTGTATTCAAGGATTCTGAGTGGCAGTAGGGATAGTGTTAATTGGGCCAATGCCGTAATTCTGGCATTAATATGGTGAGCCTCTTGGATTGGAAGGGGGTACTGATCCAGGTCACAAAAAAATGGAGAAGGTTAAAATTTCTGGGCTAATAAGTGTTGAAACTAGACCCGAAGTGGCCAGTAAATAGATCATTAGATCTGGATTCAGGAAGACCTGAATTGAAATTTGACATGAGATACTTAGAAGCTGTGCGACCCTGAGCAGGTCACTCAGGCTCAGACTCTGTGATATGTGTTATAATATAACTATAATATGCATAATATCACCTACTTCCAAGGGTTGCTATGAGGATCAAATGAGATAATATTTGTGAGTAAGGGAGTGTTTTTGTTTTTTCTGAGCATGATCGATTTATTAGTTAGGCTAACAGTAACCAATAGATTGGCTCAATGGCCTTTCTCTATGACAAAAAACATTGAATGAGGGCTGACAGAGTCTTTTATAACAATTAGCAGGATGACAGCAAAATTACATAATACTTGTAAAATGCTTTGCAAACCTTAAGTATAACATAAACTATAGCTATTATTATTAATATTCTCATCAGCATCATTATCATATTATATTATATATGATCATATTATTATAGTTGTGTGATCATGAGCAAACCCCTTATATATTCTGAGCCTCATGTACAATTGGGAATAAATATTCTTGTACTATCTACTTCACATAGTTAATGTGAAGTAAGTTGATTTATTGACCTTAAAGGAACATATACATCTGAACTATTTTTTTTTATCACATGCCTTTTTTTTCTCATGCTTATCTATGTGGTTCTTTGTCAGTTCAATTCTGACTGTCCTTCAAGTCCCAGCTTAAATGTCGACTGCCTCCTTCAATGCAATCCCCTGCCTAAAATCACTATATTGATATGCCTACTGTAAATGTCTTTTTCAGTCATTCATACCAAGCTGTTTAGCATTTGATTATTTGCTATCTTGCATTACTCTCTAATGATTATTTTATGCATGCTAGTCTTATTTTCCACACTAGAGAGTAAGAACCCTGAGGGTAGGAGCTTATTGTTCTTATCGTTCTTTTCTACTCCTCCCCTTGCTTCTTATGTTCCCATCCTTAGCATAGTGCTTGGCGCATAGTAAACCCTTAAAAAAGCTTTTCAATTCATTAATTCATTCATTCACTCATTTTTTGAGAATCAGGGTTTCCTCAGGATACATCAAAGTCTGTCTATTACTATCTGGCTTTTTGTTTTTCAGTCATTTCAGTCATAGCCAACTCTTCATGGCTACATTTTGGGGTTTTCTTGGTGAAGGTACTGGAGTGGTTTTGCCATTTTCTTTTTCTGGCTCATTTTACAGATGAGGAATATGAGGCAAATGGGGTTAAATGATTTGCTTAGGATCACCTAGTAAGTGTCTGAGGCCAGATTTGAACTCAAGGAAATTAATTTTCCTAATTCCAGGCTGGTCACTCTACTCACTGCTCTACCTACATACCTACTGTCTGTCAGAGGATAAAGTGCTCAGCCTACAGTCTGGAAGACTCATCATCTTGAGCTCAAATCTGGCCTCGGACACCTAATTACCGGCCCTGGAATAAAAAAACCTGGGTTCAAATCTTACCTCAGATGCTTGTTATCTGTGTGACCATCAGTAAGCCATATGTCTCTATGCCTCAGTTTTAACATCTGTGAAACAAAGGGATTGAACTCCATGGCCTCTGAGGTCCTTTGCCCTTCTAAATCTTTAATCCTATAAGCCTGGTGTTTCTCAAAGGCCCCTTCCACCAGCCTTTGGAGAAAAAACTGAGGCTAACAAAAGTATCAATCATTGAACAAGTATATTAAAGGCAATAAAGAATGGAGAAGGAACGAGTAGCTGACACCATTTTGTAAGGCCATCGTTATGGGCCTCCTTCTGATACGCTCCTTTTCCCTTCCCTCAGAGTTTTAGCTACAGTCCCCTCAAACTCATTGCAAAAATTAGTGAAGTCCCTGGCTTATTTCTGATTATCACTGTAATTCTTTCCTCCTGAGTCTGCACATTCCCTTGGTCCAGTTTTTGCATGCCTGCTGGGCCCTCGTACACTCTCTAAGTCTGGATTCTACTGGTCCCACAGCACATTGCCCAACACCTCCTGTCACACACTTTCTGTGACTCCTGGCAATGACAGGCACTGTGGTCATTTCCCTCTGCCAGCGCTGTGTTCTTCAAAGATACTCTACCAGGAAGTTGATTTCTTTTGTCTATTTCTCCTGTCCTCTTACCTCCTTCCATCCCACTGAGGGGAGGGTCCTATTAACACTGCTTGAAGTCCTTTCAGCATGTCTTTTCAATGAGTTCTTGATGCGAACAAAGTGAGAGAATTGAAATTGATGATCTCCAATTCTGTGACTTTTATGAATGCTTGGAACTTTTTGAATTCTTCTGCAAAGCTGCATAATATCTGTAAAGTACTTTGGCTCTCTTGGAGAAAGGCAGCTATTTTAATGATTATTGTTATTTCAGAAAAAAAAAATCTAAGTAATTTTGCCTCTTAAATCCTTGGTTAAAAATGTGCCCTGGAAATTGAAGTAATAAGTTTTTTCTTATAATGATTATAATAATAATAGCTAACCTTTATAATAGGGCTTATTATGTGTTAGGCACTGGGCTAAGTGCATTACGATTATTATCTCATTTGATCCTCACAACAATCTTGGGAGGTAAGTGCTATTATTATTCTCATTTTACAGATGGGGAAACTGAGGCAAGCAAGGGTTAAGTGACTTGCCCAGGGTCATATAGCTAGTAAGTATCTGAGGCCAGATTTTAACTCAGTTCTTCCTGACTCCAGACCCAGTACTCTGACCACTGTTCTGTCTCTCTTTATCTCAGTCTGTGTCTGTCTCATATCTGTTTAGATATAAATACACACACACACACACACACACATATATATACATACTTACATTATAAATATATTTATTATTATATATTACATTATAGATTATAAATATATATTTATCATATACCATTCCCATATTACATGTAATGTTAATATATTTATTGAACTTAATTCATATGAATTTAATTCACATAATATGTATGACATATCATATGAATTATACGTGTAATTAGATATTTATGGAAATCTCAATGATGAAATTCCTAATTATAGATAATAGTCACACACTTTAATTTAATTTATATTAATTTATTTTATATAATATATGTGATATTTGGAAATCCCAATGATGAAATTCCTTTTACCAAAGCAGATTGTCATCTACTGTGTTTTTTATAGCTTTAGAGAACTGCCCAGGGCGCTGAAAGATCCCAGTGATTTGTTCAAGGTCATACTGCTAGTTTGTATCAGAGTTGGGACTTGAACCCAGGTCTTTCTACTTCAGAGTCCAATTTCCCACTTATTACACTACACTACCTCTATTTGAACATGAGAAACCTCTTCAAACACCAAGTGTCATCTTTATTACTTAGGGACAACTTTGAACTAAGACTAAGGAAATAGGTAAGTGAATCCTGGTCAGTATATAACATTGGTAATAGCATTTGTGCAGTGTTTTAAGGTTTGCCGAGTAATTTATACATGTTATTTCATTTGATCTTCATGACAACCCTGAGAGGAAGGTGTTATTATTATCCCCATTTTACAGAGGGGAAAACTGAAACAAACTGAGGTAAAGTGACAAGTATCCAAGGTCATACAGCTAGTAAGTATCTGAGGGAGTATTTGAACTTAGGTCTTGTTGACTTCAAACCCAACATTCCATGTATTGAACTACCCAGCTATGTGATTAAGGATGAAGATAGTCAAAAAAAAAATCATATTTTTGGAGGATCTAGCCCTTTTACAGCAGGCTGTCTCTGTTCTTGTCTCAGCCAGAGACCCTGCCCTTCTCTGGAATTTTCTGTACCTGGAAACATTCATGTTGGAAATTTCCATGCCCTGTGCCTATTAAACTCGGGCTGTGCCAACCAATCGCTAGTGCCTCCCTGCCTACGACAATAAAAAAAATGGGAAACTATTCAAATGTGCCTAAGTGAGACTCTACTCCTTCCAAAAAAAGAGAGAAAGAAAGGAAGAAAGAAAGAAAGAAAGAAAGAAAGAAAGAAAGAAAGAAAGAAAGAAAGAAAGAAAGAAGGAAAGAAAGAAAGAAGAAAGAAAAAGAAAAGAAAAAGAAAAAGGAAGAAAATGGGACGGAACTAGCTATCCAGTCTGGAGCATCCCTTCCCCGTGATGATTTGGAGATGCCAGTCACGGCCCTTATATGCAAGTGTTGGTGGCCAGCTAGTTACCAACCTACCTAGACTACCCAGGCTTCCCTTGTTACATTTGCTTTTGATGTTCCCTTAAAAATTCTCTTATGTGACCTAAATGTGCCATTGTAAAGGCCTGGCTCTAAATATTCACTGGCTGGTCTAGTGAAACCTCCTTTAGGTACCAAAGCTACTGCAGCAGATTAGGATCTAGACAAAGCAGGAAATGATACATAAGAAACAAAGCACTAAAGAGATTCGGAGAGGAGAACAGAAATATGGCAGCTGAGTAAGTAGGTCTGAAGAAAGGCTCTGTTGTCCTTCCCAAATGAAGTCTCCTCAGGGGATGTTTCTTAAAAGCTATTGAAGATCTAATCAGGTTGACACGGTCCATTTTAGGCATTGGCCTTCATTCCAATCCAGTCTCTTCAACAATGGGCTTCTACAAACCCACTTTTATTTCAAACTGTGACGTCTCAGAAAAAGTCAGTCTGGTATTTTAAAAGGGACAGAAATGGTTAACTTCTGCATTTTCAAAGAGGATGAGCTGACAAATGGAGACTGCTTGTTTGGAGGGGAAAGCTTCCTACAGTGTCATGGCTACAATATGCCTTCTGGATGGACACGGTATCCTGGTAATTGTGTTAGACATCCAATGTGACTCATGTTGCAGATGAGGGGCAACTTAGCTTATTTGAAATGTCTGTTGCCAAAGACCATTCACCTTTCAGCCCACACATCCAAATGAAAAGTGCAAATTATCTAAAACCAAAATGATTTGGCTCCACTTGTCTCATATAAGAAACCCTCAGTGGATCGAAGAGTCCCAAGTTCCATCTTTTAAACTGAAAAGACCTTGCTGATGATGAAGAAATAATTGGCAACTCTAAAGAAAGCACTTTTAGTTGGTGAGGCAAAGGAGAGGAGTAGACTGAGAACTGGGAGGATAATTGTGGACTTGACAGAAATTGAGAAGTTTGGAAAAAGTCTGGGTTTTGGAAGAATAATACTGTAATGCGATAATGTAATTGTGATGTAAGTAGCAACCTTTTGATGTCTGCTCATCCTTTATGTCTCACTTAGTTCCAGTGAAAACTGAAAGTAGGGCAGGGTTCTTATTCAGTAGCCCATCTTACTGAACGATACCTGTCAAAACCCTCAGATGATTTTGGGGAGGCAAGGTATGGTTACAATGACATAGGGGTTTTCCCAGTGGCACTTATATAACTGCTATGGGGGCACAAGTTGTGATCCACAATGAGGGGTTGATACTCCGGAGTACGAAGGTTTAGTACTTCTACCAATATAGGAAGTCAACTTTGGGATGAGACTGAGTGGGAGAGTGTTGCTGGATAATGAGAGAAGAAAATAGGGTTGTTGTGTTTGAGACAAATTTAGGTATTGGCTACTCCAAGAAGGGTGGGATGCCATACATCTTTCTATCCATGGGTTGATTGCCCTTTATAGACAAGTCATAGCCCCCTTCAAGAACAGCCCACTGGGGATGTGTAGCTCTCACTTTGCTGACCACTGCCCTACAATATCTGCTTTGAACTCTGCCCCACTTTTGATAGCTTCTTACCCTCTCCTTTGAGGCCTGTGTATACTTTGAGTGTAGTGGATAGATGTTGGACATAGAGTCAGGAAGATCTAGGTTCAAATCCTGGCTCACACTAGCTGTGTGACCATGGACAAATCACTAACCTCCTGGAGTATCCATTTCCTCATACGTAAAATGAGGGAGTTGGATTGGATGGTCTCTGAGGTCCGTTACAACTCTAAATCGTTTTTTTTTTACCTTGCATTATTATAGTTCCACATGTATGTGTCCTGTCCCTCCTTCCTGAGGACAGGAATGAACTATAGTGCAGTTGATCCTAGACCTTCCACAGCAATAGATGCTTGTATACCCCTTTGGAGAACTTGTGACATTAGTTAGGTGAAAGGTCAAGTTATCTTCAGCTCTGGTGGCATCAGCCCTTAATCTTCAAAAATACCATATTTTACCACATAATCATTGCAGATTTTATGGCAATTTTTTTTTTTTGCAAAAAAGTGGAGTGTGACCATTATGTGAAGCTTTTAAAATGTGTCCTGGTATTATTTAAAAATCATTTATTGCTGAACTGTATCACTGGTGGACAAACCATACAGTTTAGCTAGGATGGGAAGATACAAGTCTTACCATATTATGTGACTTACTCATGGCCTCTTCACCTGTGGGTCTGCTCCCCTTGCACCTACAACTCTTCATTGGGTTGAGTGATACCTTTAGGACTGTAGCACTCTAAACAAACCACGCAAGTCAGCTTGTGGAAATATACTGACAATGTGAGGGTGCTGAGAATTCTAGGTCCGAGGCTCCTAATGCATGAGAGATAAATGCATGGCTATATGCCACTGGTGAATACATTGCTGCTCTGTTTACCTTTTAAGTGCCATGATGAACAATATTATACCATGCAAGGATTAGGTGAATACATTGCAGCTCTGTTTACCTTTTAAGTGCCATGATGAACAATATTATACCATGCAAGGATTACATGACGAAAGGTTATAAGCCAGTTTTTGGACTGAAAAAGACAAGGCGCAATGCTTATGCAGTGGCAGTGATTGTGTGCTGAAAAACTATCTACAATTCCTCTGTTTACCTTTAGAGCCTCTTTTTTCCCCCTCAGGCTTCAAAGTTCAAGCAAAAGGAGATTGGAGTGGAAGGTTCTTCTTACTGATCCAAAAGGCAACAATAGTAACTGTTTATATGAGGCCAGAAGTTGGGATGACCGTGAGCTCATCCTCATGAAATGTTCAAAACATCTTTAGCATTTTTTTGCAAGTGTTAATCAGAATTCATTCATATATCCATGAAGTTTATATTGAACCAGCCAGTGTCCCTACGGTAAGATTAACTCTAATCTTTTAACTGTCTGTATCGCATACTGATTTGAAGTTGATATCCCAGGCAATTATCTGACTTAGGGTTAGAAAATTTCTTATAATTTCAATTTAATATCTTATGAGAATCAGGTGTACCTCAGCCCTTTTTAATAACTGCCCATAAATGTCTACAGGAGTTATGGGGAGAGTAGGTTTAGAGGCCTTAGTTATTCCCACAATCCTCCCTAATTAGCATAGAAATGAAGTTGAGCAAAAGCAGAATATAAATAAAGAAAGCAAAGTCATTGTCTTCTATCCTTCTGGCACACAATTCTGCATTTGAATGCCAGTAACAGAATAAAACAAAACCAAACCCTAGATTTTGTGCTATATTCCAGCCAGTGCAATACCTTCCCAACACATCTATAGAACATTAATATCAAACTCAAATAGAAACAATCCCTGCAGGCCACATATTGACTTAGAAAACCACAAATTAGCATCATCTATGTTGTATTGTATTTTTATTTATATTATTTATTTTCTCAATTACATTTGAATCTGGTTCTCTCAGGAGTTTTTCCCCAGATTGCTGTCAGGCTGTCTGGTGGACCTCAAATTTGACACCTCTGATCATAAAGAGCTAACATACAAATCATATGTACTTCTGTCAATTAGAGGAAACATTTGTACATGCAGCCTGGAGTCTTCTTATAGCTTTCTTTTTGTAGGTACATGGGATTAGTTGAAACATTAGCCACAAGCCTCATAGAATGTAATGAATCACAAAAATCCAAGTCCTAAAAAGTATTGGTTCAGTTAATTTTTAGTGGCCAGGTCTGAATAAGAGCATGTGAATATCTTCTGTAGAAAAAAGATAGAGGGGGGCAGTTAGGTGGTGTGGTGGATAGAGCACCAGCCCTGGAGTCAGGAGTACCTGAGTTCAAATTTGGCTTCAGACACGTAACACTTACTAGCTGTGTGACTCTGGGCAAGTCACTTAACCCCACTGCCTAGCAAAAAAAAAATCTAGAGATTAGATGAGACAGTATGTGCAGTGGTAAGTTTTACCAATATGGCCTGAGAAGATCTGGGTTGAAATCCTACTTCTTCCATTTACTACCTGTGTGACCACTTACAAGTTACTGAGTTTCCTCATCTGTAAAATAAGGGAGTTAGATTAGATGACCTTAAGGTTCCCTTCCATCTCTAAATCTATCATCCTTTCTTTTGCCAAACCTACTGATTTTCTCAGACTGTGCCTAATATCTCACTCTGAAATAGTTAGCTTTTGATAGCAAAATGGATTTAATACCTGAAAAAAACAAATGCAAGGTCTTTGGAGGTCAGTTTCATCTGGTTCAGAAGAGTAAGTAATGAATGTTGGGCAAAGGCAAGAATGCATGACCTCAAGAATGACTTGGTTGGGGCAGCTAGGTGGCGCAGTGGATAGAGCACTGGCCCTGAACTCAGGAGGACCTGAGTTCAAATCCGACCTCAGACCAAACATTTGACACTTACTAGCTGTGTGGCCCTGGGCAAGTCACTTAACTCCAATTGCCTAAAAAAAAAAAAGAAGAAAGCCTTGATGTTGCCTTAAATTTAATAGATTAAAAGAAGGAATGTCAGAAATCATTCAATGCAACCTATACCTAAAGCATGAATCCTCTTCAACTAAGAGTCATCTAGCCACAACTGAAAGGTCTCGGTGATGGGGAACTCACTACCTGTTGAGGCAGCCCATCTCACCTTGGAACAGTTTTGATCTGTTTAATCTTTTTGTTTCCCTATCACTCACCATAAAGACTATTTCATTTGGCCACCTGCTCTTTTGAACCCCCAACATTCAAATAGTTCATTTAATATGTTGTACATTCCACAGAAATGATGTTACCTACTTATAGTAAAAATTGCAAAAAGTTATTGTGTATCTATTTGTGTATGTGTGTGTGTGTGTGTGTGTGTGTGTGTGTGTGTGCTCCCTACATGCATACTGGTGCAAGTGTTTTTATTTACTAGAGTATCATTCATTTAAACAGTCAACGAGATATCAAGTGCTCACTGTGTGCTAAATGCTGGGAATATAAAACCAAACAGAAATCCAGAAGCTTTCATTCTAGAAGGGGTAGATAATACCTAAAAGGAAGCTGAAAGGGGGTCAGGGAAACAAAGTGCCTAGCGCAGGGACATGGTAGAGAAAACTCAAGCACAGACCCGAGAAGAGTGAGAGATATGGCCAGCCTGAGCACCCTCCTTAAATGGAGCTTCTGGGAGGAGTCATTCAATCGGAGGGAGAGGACGCAGGGACGGGACACACTTCCAGTGCACAGATTCCGGGGCCAGGGTGAATTACACATGGCTCATTTTTGCTGTTGTTGCTGTGGTTTCTATTTCCTACCTTCAGATATCATATTTCCACCAGGAAGCGCTAGGAAGCAAACCCCAGATTTAAGCAAAGAATAGGATCTAAGTGGGTCATGTAAATTCTAGGATGGAATTTTGAAATGATGATCAATAACTTCCTGATCCTCAAAGCTAGAGACAACCTCAATTTAATCATTTGTAAAATGAGGGGGTTTAGATGAAACCATCTTCTGACATTTTATCAGCAGGATACCCTGAATCTAATACTTGGCGGATGAATTCTCTATTACTTGTTACCATTCAAGGTCTTGGCCAGCAAAACCGTGAGAAATGGACTGAAAGTGAAGTGATATCATTTATCCCTGTCTGCACTTGTTTGCTACTTTTTGTTATCACCAAGAAACAATCTTTGTTTGCCAAAACATTCTCTTATCATCAGGAGAAAGGACAGACTCAAGAAAAAACCAAGGCAAGTAGGAAAGAAATAGAGACATATAAGGAAGGCTTTAAATAGAGTCCAGTGGGCTGGTTTTGTAAGAAGGTAGAATACTGTGATATGAATGTGCTATCGATGTATATGCATGTATATACATATATACACATGTATATAAGGTATCTTGTGAATATGTCTATGTGTGTATATATAACTGTGTGTATATATACATGTGTATATATGTGTGTATGTATTTACATGTATATGTATGTTATATATCAGGGCTGTGATTTGGGGTGCTACTGCTGTCCCCCAATATCTCCCATTGCCTGTCAGGTTGCATAAAATTCTACTGTTGGAGTTATAACTTTGAGGCTAGAGGGCAAGTGAGTCTTCTATTAAATTTCAGACAAGCCTTCAAGGGCTAACGGATTATCTCCTAACAACATGATGGGTTAATTAGAAGCTAGCTGGGAACAAGGCAGGCACCTATGGAAAGGGGTAGAGGAGCTAAAAGGCTCTAGAAATGCTTTGACTGCTTCACAGTTTTTCCCAAGGCCAGTCCTGATCTCAGATCTATAAGTGGAAATGTTTTCCTGCAGAGGCCAAATTCCGCTGAGGCGTGCATGGCCCTATGATAGTCTGCCTTGGGTACAGTCACAGCAGGAGAAGGCCTAGCCTATATGTCTGCAGCAGGGCCACCCAACAGTTCCTGACCCCAGATCCCTGAAGTAAGCAAAACAAAGGGAAGCAGCAGCAGGCTACAGTGATGAGGAAAGGTGCAAGCATGAGGTGGCAGCCTCAGGCTGGGGGAGAAGGTAGGAGCGGTCCTGCTGGGTATCAGCACCATGGGACAAAACTTCCATTTCTACCCTGATTTAGCTGTGGTCTAACTGTACAAATATCAGATCGTTAGCATATTGTTCTGATCTAGACTATGCTTTCCCTTAAAATCTGGTTGGAAAAAAAATCTTTTAATGAATGTTATTTTCAGGGGCAGCTGGGTGGCTCTGTGGATAGAGCTCCAGCCTTGGAGTCAGGAGGACCTGAGTTCAAATCTGGCCTCAGACACTTGATACTTGACACTTACTAGCTGTGTCACTTAACCCCATTGCATAGCCAAAAAATTAAAAAAAAAACACAAGGAACAAATGAATGTTATTTTCCAGTATGCATCTATTTTTTTTTTCCTTTCAAGGATAGCTTTGAAAAGGGGGGCAGTTATGCAGAGGACCTGACTGCCACCAACCAAATACCCATACAACTTTGAGCAAGTCACTTAACCTCTGTAGGGTCAGTTTCCTGAACTTCAAAGTAAGAGGATTGGACTAGATGATTTCCTTTTAAAAAATTTATTTATTTTTACTTTTCAACATTTACTTCCACAAGATTTTGAGTTCCAAATTTTCACCCCATCTCACCCCTCCCCCACCCCAAGACGGCATGCATTCTGAATATCCCTTCCCTTAGTCTGCCCCCCCTTTTCCCCTTCCCCTTCTACTTTCCTGTAGGGCAGGAAAGATTTCTGTACCCCATGGACTAGATGATTTCTAAGGTCCCTTCTCGCTCTAAGTCTATGATTCTATGATCCCAGTGCATGGAGTGTTCTGGTCTCACTTTTCTAGAGACAGAAAGGCTGTGTCTTTTACTCAGAAGTCCAGGAATACCCCTGAGGGGTTGGGGGTGTTGTACTCTAATGCTTTTGGCTCAAGACCCCAATACTGATGTCTTTCCCCACACTACTAGCTGTTAGCGATTAGCATCCCAGTTCCACTTAACCAATTAACATCAATTATCTTCTACAAAAGGTTATTTACTTCAAAGATATAGCAAGAACAGAAGTATAAACATTCCTCTTCAATACTTTGGGAAGACACACTCCTCCTGATGCTACCTCAGTCTCTGGGGATAGTCTACTCAGACTTAAAGTGGTTCCTACAGATAACATTGATCTCAGGTTCAAATTCAAATGTTGCATGAGTCCTTGCTTTAGCTATTGCTGGGCTGAGTCACAATGGTTTCTCCTTGGCATCCTCAAAGCTAGACCACATGTCTACAAACCCCAGCACAGAATCCACTCCTGGACCTGAGGGTGACTCTCTCTCTTGACTTTTCACAATTCATGAGGTCATAGCCTCCAATTGCCTTCACTTAAAGCAAATGCTAAGGCAAAGAACCTTGGCAAGGAGTGTTCAAGCCTCTCCCCTCACCCAGCATTGTCATTGCTCGCCAGAATGGTACCAGACAAGAAGTCACACTAAGAGAAGGGTTATGTTTCAGTCAATTAGTACCTTAGTTCTAACTATACAGCCAATCAGAAATGTTCTTCATTATATGGCCAGAAGACCAAAACCAGTTATAGAATATCCACAGAAACTCCAAAGTTCATATGAAGATTGCATCAGCCAAACATTTTCCCCATGCCCATAAGGCCACTCCTCCATTACACCATTCAGGTAGCATAGAACTTTACAATTGGAAAGAACTTTAGGGATCATCTAGTCTAATCTCATTTTTACAGATGAAGAAACTGAGACCCACAGAGGCAAAGTGATTTCCCCAGGGTCACCTAAAGTAATAAGTGGTAGAACTGGAATTTAACCTTGTGTTTTCTGATTTCAAACCTGGTTCTTTTTCTTCAACACCACACTTCCTGGTATGGTCTGTATTAAACTGCACATTGCCTAGTTTTTCTATGTTATTAGTGATAGAAATGCATATCACTTTGTCCCAGTGGCTACATTAAGATGACAAAAATCTCCAAATGCCACTGTACACAGCAGATCTTTTTTCTTTTTTAATAATATGAAATATTTAAAGTTTAAAGTTCTAACCTTAATGTCTCATATCTTGCTGTATAGCTGAGAACTATTAATTATCCTGTGCTAAAATAGATCCATTCCCCCACTTTCTCAGCATGAGGAATTCTTTCAAGCAACAATCTCTAGGACTAAATGTTATGGTTCAAGAGAGGCATTACCTTGAGAAAATTGCTCTTTGAAGGAGGCTATTGATTGTGGTGGGAAAGAACATCCCTAAAGGTTCCTAGAGAAGAACATTTTAGGCTCTTTTACCATGCTGCTTCCCATCACTGAAACAGGTTGGGTTCTCAAGGCATTCTATCCAGAGGTAATCTCCTCTTTCCTTGACAGTTTTGGTAAATGCCAAGTACTTTGGTGTGTCAGGTTAAAATAGTAGCTTCAAACTCTATATGGCAATGCCCCATAATTTATTCTATTTATCTATCTATTTACCTGTCTCTATAAATATGCCTATGTATATATATATATATATATATATATATATATGTATATATATATATATTCATATATACACATATATTGCCTACCCTTACTTTTCCCAAAATTAGCTCTGCAAATAATTTTTTAGTTTTCATTTGATTGAAATAAAAGTTAAGAAATAAAATGTACAAAATCAACATTAATTTGATTAAATAAAATGGATGATTTGTTAGTTTCATAATGACATAAAACAAATGCTATATTTATAATAAAAATAATGTGTATGATAGCTGTACTGCCACAGTATCATAGATTTAGATCTGGAAGAAATCTTAGAGGTCATTTAGTCCAACTCTGTGTTACAGATAGAGAAACTGAGGTCCAGAAAGGTTAAATGATGTGTTTGTGGTAAGACAGGTAGTGAATGGAAGAACCAGAATTTGAATCCAGGGCTGCTGAGCATTTTTTTCCATTGAATCATGACATCTTCTGCCAAATGTAAATGGACCAACACTACTGGGGGCATTCAGCCTCCTAATCTTTAAACCTGTGCACTCAGATAAACTAAGCACCTGGTAACAGAAATGGAGAAAGATATGGGATTGTTACCTGCCCCTAGGGAGAAGACTGTAAGGGGAGCCTCAGGATCTGGTTTACCTGGTAACCTCCTTCAAGTTTGAGTGGGGGAGGATAGGGGAAAAGGAAGCCTAGATACCGACCATCCAACAGGAAGTGCACAGGGGCGTCATGGACTGTGGTCCCAACTGTTGTAGGGTGGGCCTAGTGGGGAAGAAGATCATATTGGGGTATACTGCCACCATAAATGTCTACTTTCTCCTTCGAATGTTTTCTCTCCTTTTGCTACTACTCCCCCTTCCCCTCCCCCACCAATAGAAACCAGTGAAAAAAGTGGATATCCTTATGTAAAATTTGCATGGAAAATATTCAATAATTTGAACTATTGCTTCATAGCCCCTCTGAGAGGGTCCCAAGGGAGACATGCCCATACGGCTTGAAAAACTCAGAGGATAGAGCACCAGCTCTGGAATCAGGAGGACCTGAGTTCAAATCCAGCCTCAGACACTTACTAGTTGTGTGACTCTGGGAAAGTCACTTAACCCTGTTTGCCTCCAGGAAGAAAGAAAGAAAGAAAGAAAGAAAGAAAGAAAGAAAGAAAGAAAGAAAGAAAGAAAAAAAAAAAAAAAGAAAGAAAAAAAAAAAAAAAAAAAAAAAAAGAGAAAGAAAGAAAGAAAGAAAGAAAGAAAGAAAGAAAGACAGAAAGGCAGGAAGACAGGAAGGAAGACAGGAAGGAAGGAAGGAAGGCAGGAAGGAAGGCAGGAAGGAAGGCAGGAAGGAAGGCAGGAAGGAAGGCAGGAAGGAAGGAAGGAAGAAAAGAAAAGCCTGGATGAGGGTATTCAATCTCTGTATTTCAGCTATGTGCAAGTGAAAATAGTAGATGGCATCCATAATCTAGACACTCATCTAGGGCTTCTATAAAAGTGAGCTCTTTATTAAACTAGCACTGCGAGGAAAGAAAGAGGGGAATGAGTGTGGAACTAGGGAATCCAGATCCCACCTTTGACACTTGTTACCTACATGAAACAACCAAGTCATTTAGTTTTTCTGAGCCTCAGGAAACAGTTAAATAATAAACTATAGCTAATTTGTGATATGACTGAGTAGAGTGAGCCTCCAAATATATCATAGATCTTTTTTATAAGAGGAGGAAAATGTAGAAAGTATCTGAAGCATTTTATTTTGAAAGCAAAAGAATATTTGATCACTATTGGACATCTTGCTGATTCTAACTTCTATGTATTGTATTAATTACGGAGATAAATTAAATCTTGGGATAACTTGTTATCTCAAGAAACTTTTTTTGCCCTGCCTATACAATTTCTAGGCACTGAAGAACAGTTGTGGGTTTCCAAAAGCCTGTAGGTGCAGTGGATAGAGTACTGAGCTTGGAATCAGAAAGACTCATTTTCCTGAGTTCAAATCTGGCATTAAGTACTTACTAGCTGTGTGACCCTGGACAAGTCACTTAATCCTGTTGGCCTCAGTCTCTTCATCTGAAAAATGAGGTGGAGAAGAAAATGGCAAACCACTCCAGTATCTTTGGCAAGAAAACCCCAAATGGGGTCACAAAGAGTTGGACACGCCTGAAAAATGACTGAACTGAACTTAAAGCCCTAGAATGCTTTTAGGTAGAAACCCTCAAGACTGTCAACATGATCTCCTTAGCCCTCCAGATCGTATCTGGAGAATAGTTTCTTTTAGCATTTTAGTCTCTTTTTAGGGAATAGTGTGGACCAGACCCGTCCCAGCACCTGTTCTTCCATGCTTCTCTTTCCAGTATTGCTCCTTGGAGTTAGTTCAAAGCAACACCTCTCCGTTTGTAAGGTCTTCACCATGCTCTCTTTTGAGTGAGATGCCTTCCTGCCACTAATTAGTGTTCTATCTTTAAAGGGGCAGCTTCTCTTTCTAAGACTCAGTTTCCTCATCTGTAAAAATGAAGATTGTGCCTTAGATGGGTAACTCTAGGGCATTTTGTATGCAGCTATATATGCAGAAGGAGACATAACTCCAGATTGGTGGAAAGAATGCTGAGAGTTAGTATTTCTTCTTTGGGGTCTGTTGACCTCAGGCTAAGAATCTTTGCTCTGTAGGATTGTTTCAGAAAAACCTGGAAACATTTACATAACTGGTGCAAAATGAAGTGAGCAAAACCAGGAGAACGTTGTACATAGTAACAACAATATTGTTTGATAAAGAATTGTAAATAACTTAGCCATTCTCAGCAATACAATGATCTAAGACAATCCCAAAGGACTAATGATGAAGCACTTTATCTTCCTCCAGAGAAAGAACTGATACTATCTTAATACAGGCTGAAGCATGTTATTTTTCACTTTCTTTTATTCTTTTTTTTAAAATTTGAGTCTTCTTATACAAAATGACTAAAACGGAAATGTTTTATATGATTGCACATGTATAAACTATATTGCATTGCTTACCATCCAGGGGAAGGAGGAGGAGAGAGAGGGAGGGATAGAATTTGGAATTCAAAACTTTAAAAAAAAAGTTTGAAAATTATTTTAACATATAATTGGGGAAGAATAAAATGTTCTCCAAAAAATGTCTTTGCATTTGGGTGATGGATTTGTATTTATTTTGTGCTTTTAATATGCTACTATTTAAGTATACTATTAAATGGCTTTATGCTATTAAATATATTTATATTTATTTTATAAAATAAATTTATTCGTAATGTCATGGATTTAGAGGAGGAAGGGATCATAGAAGTTATTTAATCCAATCTCATTTTATAGATGAAGAAACTGAAGCCCTTAGAGATTAAAAAATGTGACTGTCACAGTGTAGCATCAGAAGCAGAATTTGAACTCATGTCTTCCTGACTCCACATCCATCGCTTTATCTACTACACCACTTTGCCTCAACTAAAATAGTCTCCCTCCCTTTATCTCTCTCTTCTTTTTTAAGAATGCCAAAGGGTTTGTGAGCAATCATGAATAAATTATGGGGGATTTCACACTCTGAGAACTGTTAAATTAAAGATTTAAGGCACTGAGAAATAGCACAAAGACATCTAGAGATTGGGTAGCACAAATTATATGGTTCTAAATACTATATTGTTTGATCTAATTTCAAGATTCAAAGCTCAAACCATAGCTTTATGAAATTCATAGTATTTTGCTTTAAAAAAAGAAAAGGAGGAAACGAAGGCCTCTTCTGGTGTTTACAGAAGCTCAGGCAGCTGTATTAGTCTGCTTCAATAGTCATTTGTCACTGAAGAAACTTCTAAAGACCTGCCCCCTCCCAGCATTCCTCACTTGCCCTCTGCCACTAATCTATAGCATTTCCTACAATGTGGAGCCAGAAGAGAATTTTTCATTCAAGTATGAAAGTGAGCAACATTTCAACTAAAGAAATGAAAAACCCAGGGGAAAGCTGATTGTCTTGTACTGAATTAGGGGAAGATGCCCAAACAAAACAAGCTATAATTTGAAATGAGTACCAAGGATAATTTATTACTTTATGCATATTGCCAAGTTGTCTTTATCTTTGTAATGAATTGTAGACAATCATGGAATCGCAGAAGGGACACTCAGAGATCAAGTTCAAATATTACAAAAGCTTGAGTCCTGCTCTCAATATACACACAAGTGGTAATCCAGCTTCCAGTTGAACATCTCCTATGACAGGAAACCACTACTTCCAAGGCAACACAATTTTAAAAAATAATCTTATAGGTATATTTTGGCTTTATGTTACCCAAATTTCCCCCTATACTCCTTTACCTCCTCTCCCAAAGAGCCAGCTTCTATAATATTTTTTTAAGGAGAAAAAAGAAAAAGAGGAAGAAAAGAAAAAAAGTCAGCTAAACTTATCAATACATTAAAAAAAAAGTTGGGGACAGCTAGGTGGCACAACAGATAGGGCACTGGCTCTGTATTCAGGAGGACCTGAGTTCAAATCCGGCATCAGACACTAGCTGTGTGACCCTGGGCAAGTCACTTAAACCCATTGCTTAGCCAAAAAAAAAAAAAAAGAGAAAAAGCTGACAATATATGAAATTTCTACACCTGTGGACCCCTCACCTCTGCAAAGGATTAGGGGGAAGTGTCCTTTCATATCTCTTCTTTGGAGCTCAGGCTGCTCTTTGCAATTTTGTGACATTCATTTTTTATTGTTTTGTTCTTTCCATTTACATTTTTGTAGTCATTGTGTTTATTATCCTGAAACTCAAACCAGGGACAAATAGAGCAAAGAAATTACAGAACAAAATATTTAGGAAATAGCAATGGAGAAATATTGACTAAAGTATTAATGAAAAGGCTATAGCAACCTGTCAAAAAGTACATAACCTAATATCAGGTTGTTTTGTTTTATTTCCTTCAGGAATAAAGGACTAATTCAATATTAGAAAAAACATAAATACAATAGACTACATTAATAGCAAAAAGAAGAAAATCACATGATTAAATTACCAGGCATGTAAAAAGCTTCTGACATCACACGGCACTTTTTTGTGTTAAAAATATTAAAAAGTATAGTAGTAAATGGGCTGTTATTAAAACGTATATAGTGTCTGTCTATCTAAAACTCAAAGTTAGCATTATTTTAAATGCAAAAATACTGACAAGACTAAGACTAAAAGAAGGATGCCCACTTTCACCACTATATTTGAATAGAGTTGTAGAACAGCTAATTAGGGTAATAGGATAAGAAAAAGAAATTGAAGGAATCAACACAGGAAGTGAGGAAACAAAAGTATTTCTGAAGATGATATGGACTACTTAGAGAACCCTAGAGAACCATCTAAAGATAATTGAAATAGCAACCTCAGTAAAGTAATACAATAAAATAAACCCACAAAAAAAAAAAATCAATCTTTCTTTGTATTCCCAACAAAATCCAGAAGGAAGAGAAATAAAGGGAAATTCTATTTCAAATAACTACAGCATATATCTGGGACTATAGCTACCAAGAAAATATACACACAAAAAATGTATGTATGTATATGTGTACATACATACATATATACATATATATATATATATATATATATATATATATATAATGTTGATACAACTACAAAATTCTCTTTACAGAAATATAGACAGAGTCAAATAACTGGAGAGATCTTAATTGCTTAAAGTTGGGCTGTGCCAATATAATAAAAATGACAAAACTACTTAAATTAATTTATATATTCAGTGCCATATCACTCAAACTAAAAATTATTTTATAAAGTTACAAAAACATTAAGTTTATCTAGAGGAAAAAGAAAGGTTTAATATCAAGAGAAGTAATGAAAAAGGTGGGGAAGGAAGAAAGCCAGAAGTACCAGATCTCACAAAAAAATACTTTGTATCCGTTAAAAATAGAAAAAAAAAGATCAGATTAAGCATACAAGATCCAGAAATAAATAGATACATATTTGCATGTGCAAAGCTGCGTATTTGCTAAACCCAAGGAATTTAACTACTGGAGGATTCACTATGTGACAAAAAATGCTGGAAAACCTGGAAAACAATCCTGCAGAAATTAGATTTAAGCCAGCATCTCACACAATATACCACAAAAAGCTCCAAATGGATGCGTGATCCAGATACAAAAACTCTTATCACAAACAAATTAGAGGAACAGGGAAGGAGATGCTTTTTACAACTATGGATAGGGTATGGGTTATCTATCAAACAAAGGGCAGAGACAATTACAGAAGGCAAAATGAACAATAGTCAGAGACTCTAAGAGGCAGAGGTGAAGAGAGCCTGAATCCGGCCTCCCTGCCGTTGCCAAATCATTGAATCTCAGGCACTGTGAATGCCATCTGGTCTAACCTACACTTGAGCAGTAGTTATCTCTACAGCGTCCTACAGGAATGATCATCTCTCCTTTGCTTAAAGACCTCCAATGAGGAGAGAGTCATAATGAGGAACTGACTTACTGAATCTGAGGAAAACCAGGACACAGGGGATAGGATCATTTTTTAAAACATAGGTGGGACTTCCTAGGGAAAAGGATGTCTAGATGTTGCCAGGACAAGGGTAAGTCAGTCTGCCATTGCAGTTGTCTTGGATGGCTGCAGTGCCAGTGATCACTGCATACCGTGGCTCCTTATGCTGTGCTGGCTGTGATTGTGCCATTCAGTAAGGAAGGAAAAATTACCCATCCCACTGTATCTACTGACTTACAGCTGGAGGCATTCCACCAGAGGCAATCCGTTCCACTTTTAGATAGCTCAAATTGTTAGGGAGTTTTTCCTTACAGAGCTTAAAACTGCTTCTTCTACAACTTTCAGTCTTAAGTCCTAGTTCTTTCTTTACATTCAATAACAAAGACAAATTAGGAGTTTGAAATGTACAGTCCAGGATTTCCAGGCCATATATTTATGAGGAGGATTATTAGGAATTTCTGAACCAAGTTGGAGCTTTAGGAGGCAACCTGGGGCCTCACGTACTTACAACAGTCATTTTATTCGGTCATTTCTCAGTTGGGCCCAATTCTTCATGACCTCATTTGGGGTCTTCTTGGCAAAGATACTGGAGTGGTTTGCCATTTCTTTCTCCAGCCCATTTTACAGATGAGGAAACTGAGGCAAATGGTTAGGTGACTTTCCCAGGGTCACACAGCTAGTAAGTGTCTGAAGCCAGATTTGAACTCAAAAGATAAGTCTTCCTGACTCTAGGCCCAATACTCTATCCACTGTTCCACCTAGCTGCCCCATACAGTGGCCATATACACATATGTCCTAGGGCTACTATACCACCTTCCACTTGCAGCCAACTGGTAGATTGAGTCCTCAGGAACAAGGAAGCTACTTATCTTTTCAGAGTCCAAAAGCATCTTTGAAGGGTTAGGCATGTCTTTCTAATCTTATATAGGTGTCAGGATTGTCTTTCTAATCTTATATAGCTCACAATCCCCTCCCCCTTCTAATTTCTACTTCAGTTCACAACTTTCAGCAAATATCTTCAGACCATGGGATGGGTTGGGGCATCTCTTGTTTATGGCAAGAAGAGTATTGAACAGCCACAGAAGAAGCCCTAGCTACTGTCTTCTCCCTGGCAGTTCTGTTTGGGCCCTTAAAAGCCAATTACAAGTTCACCTGAGGTCCTCTATCTGAAAAGGGCTCCATTTTGTTTTTGTCCTGGCTTATTAGGAACTTACCTTCAAAAATGTCCTAAAACATTCACTATAAGCTCAAAATAGAGGATCTTTGAACATATCATGTTCTTGTCCCAATCATTCAACCAAAGTTCTACAGATGTAGAATGTAAAGAGTGTTTTTAAATGATATTGAGCTCAGTTTTGTACTAACGCTATATTTCTCAAAAAAATGGAAAATTCATTCATCTTTAGCTATCTTTAAATGTCAGGACTTCATACTGATATGGAGCCAATTGCTTTTCTCTACAATTTCTTGACCCCACAACTCTGAACTTGAAGCCAAGTCTATCAAAATGTTTGCAATATATTTTATTTTTCTCTTCATTGTCACCCCTCCTCAATCTCCCACTATTGATGTGTTTCATCAACTAGAATATCATCTCACTACCCATATTAATTCAGGGATGGGTGACATTTTGGGACTAGCTATTGCCTTTTTCCAAATAGTTTCACTCATTCCTACTCCTAATTAATCTACTGTATTATGTAGCAACCAGATAAATAAAGTCTCCCAAAAAAGGCATTCTCTGCACAGCTGTTTCTAGAAACATTTGCTGAATCATCTGCACTGTTTGTTTTAATAACTTGAGTTTTCAGGCATATGCAGTCAAAGGAATTTGCCCTTACTCGGGGCCCCTCCTCCTGTCTTCCTATCCCCACCAACAGTTTTTGAGGGCAAGAAAGGCGTAAAACAGCTCCAACAACTCCAGTAGTGCCATGACAAGCTTTACTTTGTGTTTACAAAACCTGTGCCAGAATAGAGAATTTCAAAATAACTATAGAAAACCATTCCAAAGAACATGTTCTACAAGTAAAGACCCAAGGGCCATGTTTTCCTTAAGATAAGAAATCTGTCAAATTTTAACTTAGCAATAGTAGAAACCTTTTAGGTATGATTCCAGAGTTTTGCTTTGGGTGGGGAGAGAAGATAGGGTGGGAAGGGGAGAGGAAAGGATTTTGGTCTCTGAGTATGTCTTTTGAAAAAAAAGACATGAGAATTTCAGAATTACGGTGCCAACAGTGATCTTGGAAGCCTTGTTTTACAACCATGTCTGGTTAAGAATCCCTTCTGCTATCTACAAATGGCCGGATAACCTTTGATGGAACATATCTAATGAAGAAGCACCTACCATGTCTTGAGGCAGTCTAACCCTTACTTCAAACCTTAATTTGCCACTTTACAGCTTCCAATCACTGGTCCTACACAATCTAAATGTCCAGTGTGGCATTGGTATACTGAATTTTAGGTCCACCGGGAAAACAAGGAACAGGGTCATGTTTAAAACACTCATTGGACTTGCTAGGGAAATGGATGGCCAGGTGTTGCCAGTACAGAAACAATCATAGTTAGTCTGACAGTGCCACTTGGCTCAGAAGGATTTCATACCTTGGCTGCCTACACTGTGGTGACTCTGATTGTTTCATTCAGTAAGAGAAGAATAATCACCCATCCTACTGTATCTACTGACTTGCAGGTATAGAGGTATGACTGCCTACCAAGGGACCACATATGAATGTAGCCACATGCACATGGATACTATCATGTTAGTGTGCCTCTCCCCATGCTTCTCCTTCCTCTCTCAACCTTTCATTCCTATATGGTCTTTTGCCATAGCCCTGAGGATCAGCCAATCTGGGCCAGGTAAGTGTCCTACTCAAAGCAATCCTTTGGAAACAATACCTCAAGACTCCAAGATCCATTTTTACAGTCAGTCCCCTTGGTCTATTTTCAGTGATATAGAATTCTATCATAATTATAGCAGAGTGTGCACAGAGCCACTGTGCCTGCTTCCAGCCAACCACGTGTGTTAGATCAGTGCCTGGGCCCTTTGGGGATAATGAATTCTCTGTGTCTGATTCATTGCTGAAGGACTTGACACTTTGGGTTTTATTGACCACAGAATGGGAAGAACCTGGACCTCAGTAGACGTTTAAAAAGGGAATGATTTTACTCCTTTTTTTTTTTTTGACCCTCAGGTTGTGCCACAAAACACAGGGAATCCATGGAGGATTGAGGGAGAAGTGGACCTTCTCCAATCCAAAAACATGTATATCACTCCCATGCAGTAGCTAAAGCAGGGAAGTTCATTTATGGAAGCTTGAATCTGGGTCTGTAACTTCCTTATCTGCTTTGTATCCTTTTGCCGTATCTTAAGTACATGGACACTGACCTTGAGATGAATGTGTCCAGGCTTCGAGGTGACCTTGTGAGTCCAGGAGATTCGGGTATCCTGGATTCTTAGTCAATGCCAGAAGTTTGGAAGGAGACTCCAGCAAGTATGCTAGCATTCTTGGAGAAGATGCCACTGGCTAGAAGATGAACCTAATTCCTTTCCTAGCTTTCCGGAAGACATCTACCACTGGGGAACTGCACAGTCAAGGATACAATAAAACAAGCCAAAATGACTATTCAACTGTCCCAGGCAAATGTTTTATGTTCTGATGATCTTAAATTTCACTCTTCTTAAAAGAATATAACTAATTATTTCTGCCACTTCTTTTAGTTTTTTTTCTGTCATTTAACAGTAGTTATAAATTCATGAAACCTGTTTTCAGTCAATCAATATGAGCTGGTGAGAATCTTTTTGTATTTAGTATTTTTTTTTATGTGAAGAAAATAAATAGTTGTCCCATACCTGATTTATATTGTATAGCAAATGCATCTGTACTACCATCTTTGGGATACCCTAAAAATGAATCAAAACATAAGCATTAAACAATTTTTTCCAAGGGTTCTGGATGAAGTATAACAAACCTAAGAGTATAAGAAAAGTAGTCTGAGCCTTCATTAGGTGGGCCTGCTCCCCAGGACTGAATCCCAGTCCAGACAACATGTATTGTCCAGAGTAAATGGTTGCCTTAGTGGAGAGGTAGAGGGAACAATGGACCAGGCTGTTGGACCCTCCAGAAGTCCAAAATGTTAGACAATTACTTAAAAACCCCTTACTCCCTTTCAAGTTGATATATTTCACCAAGCTTACTTAGGGGAACCTGTCAAGTATCTAGGATGCAATGCTGGCCTTAGAGTCAGGAAGACTGAGTTCAAATCCTGCTTCAGACACTTAATAGCTACGTAACCCTGATCAAATCACTTAACCTGTCTAGGCCTCAGGTTCTTCATCTGTAATATGGGCATACTAATAGTTCCTATCTCATAGGGTTTTTGTAAAGATCAAATGAGGTGATAAATGCATTTTACAAATATTATCTCATTTAATCCTTGCACCATCCCCAAGAGATAAGTGCTATTATAACGTCCTTTTCACAGAAGAGAAAACGGGGGCAAGGGGAGATTATGTGACTTGCCAGGGTCATACAGCTACGAAGTGTCTGAGGCTGGATTTGACCTCAGCTCTTCCTGACTCCAGGTCTAGCATTAAGCCCTGTGCCACCTAGAGGTGCTGTTTGTAAAGTGATTTGCAAAGCTTTAAGCTTAAATCTATATATTCTAGCTGCCACTATAATACATCACTCACCAGAAATAGTGGTTTAATGAAAGAGCTCTGGATTCAGAGCCAGAAGACCTGGGTTCTAGTCCTGCCTCTGCTATTAACCAATTGTATGGCCTTGGGCTAGTTACATAACCTCCATGAGTCTCTGTTGTCCTATGTGTAAAATAAACAAGCTGGACTGAGTTAATTCCAATGTTGCTTCCATCTCTGAGATTCTATGATTCTGCTGAAATACTCAAAGAACACCCACTATGTGTCAGGCCCTGTGCTAGGCACTGTGAGGAAAGAAAGAAGTCCAAGATGTGGGGGTCTTTGCCCTCAAGGTGCTTAAAATATCATTGGGCAAATAGATCATGGAGATGTGAAAATGCCATTTGTGATGTAAGCCATAATGGTGGAATGGATAGTATAGATATTACATACTGTGGGAGTTCAGGGAAGGGAGAGAGACCCATTGGTTTCACAGAAGACACGGGACTTGAACAAGTAACTGAGGCTAGGAACAGTTAGAGGAAGAAAGTCCATGTCCTTTTGGATGACTATGATCTTCCAACTTCCTATTTCTTGGCTTTGTTAAACTATTACTTATACCATAACCAGTTTTTCTTTGTCTTTGCTTGTAGAGTTAAACTTCAAATCCTTCCATTACATAGAATGCATATACAAATTGGACAACAATAATTTCCTTTTAGAGAATGGAATTAAGAGTTAAAGACTGAAACATGTTAGCTTTGTGGCATCACCATATGAGACAAATGAAAAACATGGTGGTGATTATATTTGTAATATTATCACAGGTTAAAAACATGCTAGAAACGCATTTAAAAAATAAAGTATGATATTGGGATGTGTCAAGATTTAGCATCTATGGATTTTAAGTTAACCCACCTAGCATAAATCAAATCAAATTTTTATGGAAGGGTTTGTGCAATCTGGGATCTTAAGACTAAAAAGAGATGAAGAAGTTAGAGAGGATTCAGATAAAAATAAAATATTATTATTAATAATAGCTAATATGCATATGATACTTTAAGGGAAACTTTACATTGTGTATCTCATTTGATTCTCACAATGACTCTGTAATGTAGATACCATTTTTATCCTTATATTACACTGAGAGAGCTTAAGTAATTTATCTAGGTGCACAGAGAAAGTAAATGTCTGAGGCAGGATTTGAGCTCATGTCTTTCTGACTCTGAGTCAACCACTCCATCCATTACACCATCTAGAAATGGTTTAAAGTTTGAATGAAAAAACTTATGAAAACAGCAAAGAAAACCAAAAAAAAAGAATGAGAAGGAAGGAAATTAACCTTTAAATATATGAAAGAATATCATGAAGAGCATGACATCATTGTTCTGTTTCACCAAGAATGAGATAAGTAAGCATAAGTTACAGATGTAGGAATTTAGGTGAGACAAAAAAAGAAGGCAGCATAGTGACTGGGAGGACCACATGGCAATGAGGTGGTTCTCTGGGTTGACGTGAATGTAGTTCCAACCAAAAGGAAGGGAATAAATAAGATGAGCCCTTAAGGTGTCATCTAGTCTCATGTCATTCAATTCAACAATTTAACAAACATTGATTAATGCTAATTAAAGGCAGCTATGTAATGCAGTGGATAGAGTGCTGGGCCTGAAGTCAGGAAGACTCATCTCATCTTGCTGAGTTCAAATTTGGCCTCAGACACTTACTAGCTGTGTGATCCTGGGCAAGTCACTTAACCTTGTTTGCTGCAGTTTCCTTGTCTGTAAAATGAGCTGCAGAAGAAAATGGCAAACCATTCCAATATCTTCACCAAGAAAACCCCAAATAGGGTCACAAAGAGTTGGACAAAACTGAAATGACTGAACAACAACAATTAAAACGCGTATTATAAGTAAATGATATATTAATATGATTTATTAATGATATATTAATGATATTGAATGATTAAATTTATTACATGTCAATAATTTAATAAACTTTTATTAAAGCATGCTTATTGTGATAAGCATCAATACATGTTTATTAAATTGTTGACATTTAATAAATTTTATCATTGAATTGTTGCAAGTCACTGTACTCTGGACATACTGATCCAAAATTGAAACAGTCCCTATCCTTATATTTTCCTGGAGTGATACAACATATAAACAGATAAGAAAATGCAAGATAATTTGAGGCAGTAGAATTAAGCCTGGGGAAATCAGAAAGGGTTTCCTATCCGAAGAGCTGAGGCTAGAAGAAAGCTAGGGATCCTAAGAGGCAAGTGGGGAGGGAATACATCCCAGGTATAGGGAACAGCCAGGACAGAGGCAAAGAGATAAGCAATGGAATGACAAGTTTGAGGAATAGCTAATGAATCAGTTTGAGTGGAGTGTGGAATGTGTGTGGAGGGAAGCAATATGAAATAAATAAGGTGAATGGAAGCCACGCTATGGAGAACTTTAAATAATGGGCTTAGGAATTTGTAAATTACCCTAGAGGTAATAGGAAGCCACCAAAGATCTTTGACTAGAGGAGGGACATAGTCAGATCTATCTCTGATGGGGGATGCTTTCAAATTGTGGTCCTGGAGGAGACCTTTGGTGCTCTTTCTGTTACTCTGTTTTCTGGAGTAAGTGTTGAAGGAGGAAAAAGGAAGTAGGTATGCCATGGTAGATGGACAGCTGGCCTCACAGTCGGGAAGTACTGGATCTGAGTCCTATCTCTGACACACATGTCCTGTTTGACCCTGGGTAAGTCTCACCTCTCAGTTTCCCACCCAACTCTCTAAAACTAGTTGCTGATCTACTTTGGTAGAGTGTGTTTCTTACTGGGCGTTCCTTCCATCAATTAAATCACAGATTCAAACCAAGACTACTATTAAGTAATTGTGGCACTGGTATTCCCCAAAAGAAGGTTGAACAAAGTATTACAAGGCTACAACAAAAACAAATGGCAGCAAAATTCTTACAAGGACAAAAATTTAAAAAAAATTATCAATCAAAATTATCAAATTATTGATGAAATTAATAAAAAATGACATTATGGTTGTCTACCCATCTCCATAAGTAGGACTCCCCTAAATGTATCTGTCATTCTCATCTTGCTGCCATGAAGACAGAATGTACAAATTGATTTCACTTGAAGTTATGGTTCAATGAAAAGCAGTGCAATTCATTGGGGAAAATGCTGGACTGGAGTTGGAAAGGTCTGGATCAAATGTCAGCTCTGGTTCATGGGCATATCTCTGGGCAAATTTTTGACACCAACTTCCTTATCTGTGAAACAGGTGTGACAATAGCTGTCTCACAAATTGGGAGAATCATACGAATGAACATATATAAAGTGCTTTGCAAACTTTCAAAAGCTATGTAAATGTCAGCTATTTTACATTATAGGTACAGCCTCAAAGAGATCCTTCAGACTAAATGTTCAGCTAACATGCTAGAACAAAATTCTGGGTGATATTATTTGAATTCTTATCAAACACATGCCGCTAGTGATATTTTACTATATAGACATATGTGTTATGAAGATACTATAGACCAGTGCTTCTTAAACTGTGGGCTATGACCCTATATGGAGTTATGAAAAATTTGACAATAGTAAGAGATTTCTGAACCCTCAATGACTAAAAATTAATTCAAAATCAAACGTGTAATGAATCTGATGTGTTTCTGGCAGCACTTGCCCATGTTGCATTAGGCAACTTCACCGCAACCTTGGTTCTGAACACAAAGGTGCGCACTTTTGCACTGTGCATGCCCTCAGGCCACACAACGCCAGTGTAAGCTGCCAAAACCGAAGAGGGATCTTGGGTGGAAAAATTTTAAGAAGCCCTATTATAGACTATATACTTACCAAAAGTAAAGGATTGAAAAAAACGAAACAGAAAAGCAATAGATTACTAATCCATGTAGGAGGCCAAGAAAATTCAAGATGGTGTCTCTTCTTCTTTAATACAATAAGAGTGAGAAGTGCTGGGTCACTGGACTTCTCTGAGAAATAGCAGGAAGTTGTCCTGGGTAAATTGAATAATAACCTTCCTCTTACTATATTTACTATAGGTGGACCATCCCAGGAGGATAGTTAAGAGATAACAGGAGATGGGAAAGTGCTTTGTCTTCTAGACCCATGTGAAATGGGAAAGACATGGGAAACATATAGCCTATGGATCTGTGGAAAGGAGGACATTAAACTTTGGGGTGCTATGTCTCAACCAGGAATCAGTGAGAGACCCTAGTTGAGGGGTAGGATGTATTCCTCACTACTGGGTGAACTTTCATGTTAGGTGTAAACTTCAAAAGAATTGCTTCAGAGTGGAAACAACTTGGTCTGACATTGTGGGTCAGGGAGTGGTGGGTCTGGCAGGGTGAACTTTTGTCTCCTGGCACAATTAATAGTGATATCTGGAATACAGACAACACAAAAGCTTTCCTTTCTAAAAAGTCCTAATGATGCCACCCGTTGCTGGCTGCTAAGAACTACAAGAAGAGTGACAGCAGGGACCATTGTCACCACCACCAGTTGGAAGTTCTCAGCAGAGGGGCAAAGTTGTGTGTGTTTGTGTGTGTGTGCGTGTGTTTGGTGAGGTGGTGCAACCGAAAGTTGAGTTCTACTTCAAGCTGCAGTAGACACTCCAAGTAGAAGAATTGCAAGAAGTGATATCTTCTGGAAGTTCTATCTAATACATAGTTCTAGTCTACACAGGTCCTGGAGAAAGGACTGATATTTTCCTTGAGTGCAGTGATAGGAGTTCTCTCAAAAATAAACTTTTTTCTTCCTTGTCTTTTATGAATCGGATCTGTGCAAGGGGGAGCGGATGATAGTGGACTAGGCAATGTTACATAGGGAAGATGCCAAATTTTCTGGATGGGGCCAATAAACCAGGGAGCTAAGAAATCCCTTCAATTGTACCTGGGCTCCTCCTATCTTGAGAGAGCATCTGGCTCCAGGATTACATCACTAGGTTTTTCTTAGAAACAGATATTTTATGTATCACAAATGCTGCTATGACAAATTTTCTAAGGAACAGGAAATGAGTCTTAAAGTGCCAGCAGCCCCAAATTATTATTCAACTATATCACCCTAATTATAATATTAGATGCTTGATTACTTTATATAGTGGGGGAAATATGTAATTCAGAGTTCCCAATATAAAATAGTCAATAGACTGTGCTGAGTTTTCAGTCAACTATGTGGTAGCCTTTCAGAATATTGTTTTCCCTGTATCATTTCTGTTGGTGCCTCTTAAAAGGGGGGAAGGTAGTTTACTCCAACGGTTTAGGGCCGCACTTACAGGAGCAGTCTATTTCAGCAGCCCATTGCAGTTGCTGTCATGTTGAAGATGAATAGGCAATTTGAAATGAAGGGCATACTCACAGTTCCTATTGGAAAATGGGAAACACAAATGTGCTGGTGCCAAAGTATGAATACATTTAGAGTGTAGTGAAGGCAATTTCTATTCAGTAGTTACTACTTAGAGAGGCTAGGCCAATTCTCCATGATTGAAGGCCTCAATGAATTCAACAGTGAAAGGACGCATTCCCTCATCTGCCTGAACTGTATTTGAATTTTTCATGCATTCACAAGCATCTTATTTTTCTTTTCAAAACAAAGGAGTACCATTCTGCCCTATTTGTGTATTCTGCTTTGGGCAGTTGGGAAGGGCTTGCACATATTTTTCACTGGTGTAAGTAAGCTTGGGTTAAAGTACCCTCCGAAATGAAGCTGGCCTGTCACCTAATGTGCAAGCCTTTAGAGTATCGTTGTTTTCCTAAAGAGTTACAAGGTGAAGAGTGCCAAGGGGCCTAGGGGGTGAGATGCCCTATTGATGACTGGACAATCAAACAAAGCTCTTGGTATTTCTGTCCACATAAAATGTCTCCCCATTGAAAGGAATATGCTGGGAAGAATGGGCAAATGAGCAAATACTGTAGAAACCATCAGCTCTTCCATAGGGCACCATCTAGGTATTTTTAATCCCTTTAAAATACAGTTGACTGGGGCAGCTAGGTGGCTCAGTGGATAGAGTACCAGCCCTGGATTCAGGAGGACCTGAGTTCAAATTCGGCCTCAGACACATAACACTTACGAGCTGTGTGACCCTGGGCAAGTCATTTAACCCCATTGCCTGAACAAAACAAAAAAATATACACTTGACACATTTAGTCTTGGCAAATAACTCCCCCCTTCAAAAATCCAGTACAAATCATTCCTCTTTTCTCTGCTCTGTGAAAGAATCGTATTACAATAACTTTGAGTCTTCAATGTCAGAGAGGAGAGTATGAGAATGCTATCTCAATGATGCCTCAAGAATAATTCTCTCAATTTTGCTTCAGAATAGCAGAGGAAATGTCAAGTGAGCTCACTTTCAGGCTGTCAGTATAATCCTGTCCCTTGAGAGCTCACCTGCTCTCATTGGCTGAGTGGTCCTGCCTCTGCTATTAGATGGTCTTTATCTAGAGCTGGTGGGAGTCAAGATAATGATCTTAAAAGAAGGGGAATGGAAGATAATCTACTTCAGAGCATGTCATTGTCTGAACTGTATAAAACCCTGCACGTTGCAATGTAAGATTTTATTTGGACGTAATGCTTTCTCACTGTTCTGGGAAGAGTGGATGAAGGGCTATTGATGAAAGGGTAGGGAAAGATAATAAATTCTTCATCCTCTTGAGTAGTCTTCCTCCCTGGCATGTTCTGATTCTCACAGAGGAAGGGTGGTAGAATATATGGAGAAGGCCAAACTTTTATAATCAGGAATACCCCAGTTCAAACCCCACTTCAGACTCTTAATTGTTCCTTGGGCCTGACACTTAATTTAATTGGGTTTCGTAGGTCTCATCTATTAATTAAAAAAAAAAAGGAATTGGACTTGGTAACTTCTAAGGTTCCTTCCTTCCAGTTCTAAATCTATAAAATCTGGACTCTGATGATTACTGACTATGTGACCATGGGCAAGGCACCAGACCCCTATGAGCTCCAATTATTCATTTATAAGATGAGTATGATAATAGTTATACAAGCTACTCACATGATGACTAGAGAGCAAAACTTGCAGCCAGGATAACCTATTTTTGAGTCCCACCTCTGAGATATACTGACAGTGTAACTTAAAGCAAGTCACTATCTCTCAGCTACATAGGCAAGTTTCTAAGAGTATGAGTTTCAGAAGAGTTGCCCATTTGCATTGGTAGAAAAAGTGTCCTCATCTGGAGTTCACTACACCAAAGGAAGTCACATCCGTGCACAAAACCACCACAACAACAACAATCAATCAATCAATCCTTATTAAGTTCTGCTGGGTATACAAAAAGAAATAAAAGACAGTCTCGGTCCTCAAGGCAAATCCAGTCTAATGGGGGAGAGAACATGCACTCAAATATACACAGAGTAAGTTATATACAGAAGAAATGGAAGGTAATTTATCAGAGGGAAGACTAGAATTAAGAAAGATTAAAGAAGGCTTCTTGTAGAGGTAAGATTTTAGTTGGGAATTAAAGGAAGCCAGAGAAGTCAGTAGTTGGAACAGAGAAAGAAGAGTATTCCAGGCATGGAGGACAGGCAGAAAGAATGTCCAGAGGAAGGAAATGGAGTGTCTTGTTGGTCAGCTAGGAAGCCAGTATCACTTGATGTAAGAGTACATGTCATGAAGTAAGGTGTAAGAAGATTGGAAAAGTAACAGTCAGTCAATTACATTTATTAAGCACCTACTATGTGCCAAGCACTATGCTAAGCATTGGGAATACAAAGAAAGGCAAAAGAATTCCCACTCTCAAGAAGCTCATAGTTTAATTCGGAGAGACATGAAAACAACTATATGTCAACAAGATATAGAAAAAGGAATTGCTAAGAGGTCAGGGAGATAAATTTTCTCAACTCTTCTCAGGGACAAGCTAGGTCATTATAATTACAACATTCAGTTCCTTCCCTCCCTCCTTCCTTCCTTCCTTCCTTCCTTCCTTCCTTCCTTCCTTCCTTCCTTCCTTCCTTCCTTCCTTCCTTCCTCCCTCCCTCCCTCCTTCTCTCTCTCCCTCTCTCTCTCTCTCTCTCTCTCTCTCTCTCTCTCTCTCTCTTCTTTCTTTCTTTCTTTCTTTCTTATTCTTTTGGTTTATTTTGTTGTGATCATTGCTTGTATTCCTCTGGTTCTGCTTACTTCCCTCTGTATCAGTCCATATAAGTCTCAAGCTTTTCTGGATTACTCAGTTTTTCTGGATCGGTCTCATTTCTCATAGTACAGTATCCTTCCACTACATTCATGTATCACAATCTGTTCTGCCAACCCTCAATCAATGGATATCTCCTTTGTTGCTACTTCTTTGCCTGGGATTTGATCGGTCTGGAATAAATGAGTGATGAGAAACAGAGGAAGCCAAAGCTCTTCCAATGCTTCTGCACATGTGAGACAGCCAAAAATAACTTTTCTTCCCACAGGAATTGTGAGGTTCAAGTGAAGTAATTTGTCTAAAGTGCAAATCTTAAAGTTTTATATAAATCTAAATTATCTTAGTCTTATAATATTATATTTTGTAACTTAAATCCACTGATATGATACTGTATGCAACTGTTGTTTTGGTTGGTGACATCCCCCGTACTGTAAATTCCACAGTGGCTTGAACCATATTTTAGCCCAACTTTGGTGCCAAAAAGCAGTATTCTGCACATAATGTTGTGTTATGTTGCTTTGAATTGTTTCTCATGTAATCTTTTGCTGTGCCTCTCTGTTATAGAGGTTTCCCTTCTACCTCTTGGATAGTCTTTTCCTCCCTTATTCTCCAGGGTGTCAACATTTGAGACCATTTAGGGAATCGAAGAAGAAGGGCCTCAGCTTGAGATATAAGATCCAGGACCATGGGAGCTGTTCCAGAAGTGCAGAAGCATTAGAAAGGCTGGCTCTAGGCCTGCCAGATCCCAGGCTATATGCCTAGGCTAAGCTCCTCTCTGGCTCTTCTTCAGGTGCACATACCCAACTGTACAGAGAACATCCACAGAGATACCTATCTCTCTCTCCATTTAGGGTGATGGTACTAGGAGGAGGGAACACCATAAGATAGGTACAATAGGAGTCTCTGCTTTTCCAAGCTAGGAAGTCTGAAGGTCTACTCCTTTATTTTTTAAACAATCTCTATTAACCTTTCTCCTTTTTTCAACACCTTTGTGAAAGGACACCATGTATTCTTGGTTGTTTATGTGCTTTTTATTCTTTCCTTAAGAGGCCCTTGAGAATTTTTTCTCTTTCACTTCCATGTGTATTTCTGGATGGTAGTTATCAAAATACTGAAAAAAGTGCTCAGACCAGAGATATCAAACTTTCAGCCTACCTGGGCCTCCTGGAGCCCCCAAAACTCCTGAGTGCAACCCAGACCAGTTTGAAACATAATTGGGAAATGCTTAACAAAATTAATTTTTAAAAAATACTATAACCCAAGCTGGCCTGGGCATGCCCAGTTTGGGTAACATGGAGGCCTAAGTCTCCTATCACATAGATAAGGATTGCCTCTGTTGATTGGCTGCCTGCATCTTTTTTTTTAAATTTTTTTTGCCTGCATCTTTAAAACTGGCAAGACTGAGCCGATCTTTTCTGCCATGTTTTAGTTGAACTCTATTCATAGACTCCCATCTGCTGCCCCCAGTGTGGATGCCATGAACTGAACCAATGAGAAGGGAAGGACTTATCTTCCCCTGCTTCCTCTCTTTTACCCTCACTCCAAGAAATGGGTCTGCTAGTGTTTGTTCCTGTTTTTGTTTTGTTTGTCAGGTGCCAGAGATGATCTTCATAGGACTGGGAGAATTGGAGCCATGTATATTTTGGAGTCAGGATTGCAGGTGGAATGGTGCAGCCAGGCAGCCTGAGAAGCCAAGATGCCTGGGACTTAAGCCTGAATGAGGTTTTCCATTTAGAACTGTGTTCTATGGGAACTGAGCTAAGGTATGAACCCAATCTTCCCTTCTCTAGATACTGAGATGGTTCGGGGGAGAGGGAGGATTATGCCTCCCATGTGTTGGGGGGTTGGATTATTGTATATGTGATTATACCTTCTGAAGTAAATATTTCTGTGTAAAAAATAATGTTATCAGTGGTTAGATGGAATTAGGGTACAGGGATCCTCCCTCCTGCAACTGAGGTAACACCATTGGTAGGGGCTGGAGCCTTGACACTTCCCAATTCTCTTAAAAGTATTGGAGAACCCTTGCGAGGGAGGGGGGAATGAAAATGTAATCTACCTGGCCTTCAGGTGGTATTACAAGACAATGACACAGAGCTGTGAAAATTGATATTTTGATTTGCTTGAGCCTCCTTCCTTCCCCCACCAATTATCCAGGTAACCAGAAGAACTGTATGAGGACTGGCTGTATTGGTTTGACATACCAATAATCCTTTGCAGTGATCTAGAGTAAACCCAGTTGGACTGCAGAAAATCAGCAACTCTGAAGCATACCAGCTTTGAAGCAGACCCTCCAAGCAGACCCCTATCTTCAAAGACTTTCCTGATTGCAGCTTATGAGACTATGGATACATCCTATTTTATGGTTTTTTTGGAGACAGCCTTATCTCCAGAGACTCCCCTAATTTTGGTTAAGGAGCTCTTGGAATATCCCGTTTTTGGAGACATCTCCTTATCAAACTTTCAACTATGGATTGCTTATCACCAAAGACGCTTTCTTGTTTGTGCATCAAAGGATCACAGCTCTTACACCTGGAATTCTTCACTCCCCCCTCCCCTTGGAGATGGAGCTGGCTGGCTCATTCCTTTCTAAGCCCACTTTCCCCCCAAATTCCTTACTGGCTTTGTTTAAAAAGTATATAAACTCTTCCCATCAATTAGCTGGTGTCCTGTTCAGCACAGGCTGGATAGTACCCATGTGCATGTTATTTTTTTTCTTACCTAATTAATAAAAACCTTTCTTTAATTTCACAGGCATCATCTTCCTCTGGTTTTCTTCCCTTTAGGGAAAAGGCAGTTTTAAATCTGGAGAATCTTGGAGAGTCTTCCCCTTTGGGGGAAAGAGAGATCTAAATTCCCCTCAAGAGAACATTTGCCTTGGTTTCCATAGCTAATCTAATGTGTGGTTTTATATGTCAACATGCAGATTTGCAGGGATACATTTCTATTTGAGTTAGATATCATACCTCTAGAGCCTTCATGAACTTCCTCTCCTAAATTTTCCCTTGGTGTCAACATATAGGACCGTTTAGTGAATCCCAGAAGAAGGGCTTCAGCTAGAGATGTAAGGCCCAGGATAGTGGAAGCTGTCTCATATGTGCATAAGCTAGGTTTATAATGATGAGGCTAGCCAGGATGGGCAATTAACTCTCTATGGATGAATATGACCTCACCAAGAAATAGGCAGGGATATGAGAAATGTGATAATGGATTCTAGGCATGTAGGTAGCACAGTGGAGAGAATGCTACACTTGGGGTCAGGAAAATCTGAATTTGAATCCTACTTCACATACTGGCTAGCTATGTGATCCTGGGGTGGGCAGAGGGAGGGGTCATTGGCAGCCATCTTGACCTATGTCTTGCCACTGGACTCAGAAGACCCCAGAAAAGAGAATGAAGCTGGTGACTTCGTATAGTCCTGGCTCACTCAAATCCATTTCACTTGCAAGTCAAGACATCATCATCCTGATGTCTGGTGCTCTTTGAGAATGCAGGAGAAACAACAAGGTGATCCTGGGTCTGTTTCCTCATCTCTAAAATGGGAATTATAATAGAACCCCCACTCTCAGAGCTGTTATGAAGATCAAATGAGATAATAAATGTAAATCACTTTGCAGACTTTAAACTGCAAGATAAATGTTAGTGACTGGGGGGAGAATAGGTCTCTTTCATGCTGTTTTGAAACTGAGTAGCGGCTGTAGGTGACAAAGCTGACCCTGGAAAGTTATGTTGGTGCTTTGTGATCTTCTGACAACATATTTAACCTCTACTTCACATTGCTCTTTGTGTCAGGGGTCACCTTCACCTCTTTAGTATAGTATATCTGTATATTTTAACTTGGATACATTGAATTACACATTACACTGAGACTCAGAGCCATTAGTGACTTGAACAAAGACATACAGTTAAGTAGCAGAATTATGATTTTAATTCCAAATGCTATACACTTTTCATCGTACCACTAACCTAGAAATGGTTAAGACCTTACACGTGGCTGCCTAAGATGTTTGAAGGATAGACCATAACATGATGTCTACTGGTATCTGCAAAATAGGAATGGGGACTGGAACTATGATTTGAGTATAGTATGATTTTCTCAGACGAAATATTACCTCCAACAATATAGGCTGGCACCATCAGTGCGATGCATAGAGCATCTAGACTAGAATCAAGAAGACCTGAGTTCAAATCCAGCCTCAGACACTTACTACTTGTGTGACCCTGGGCAAGTCACTTAACCCTGTTTGTCTCAGTTTCCTTGTCTGTAAAATGAGCAGGAGAAGGAAAATGGCAAACAACTCAAGTACCTTTGCTAAAAAAAAAAAAACCCAAAAAACTCCCCCAAACCAAATGGAGTCATGAAGAGTCAGACAGGACTGAGCAGTAAATGTAAAAAGCTTTGTAAACCCTAGAGCACTACATAAATACTAGCTATTATTATAACCAAGCAGAGATTTAGGCAGTGATTCACACGACAAAAGAACAGCACTAAAGGCATTCTAATATGGAATGGTCCAAGACAATTATAAGGGCTTCTACAAACAAATCTACTGCTGCTGGCGCTAGTATGCCTGATTCATTGTTTTTCTCCTCCAAGCCTTGCAACTGGTCTTCAGCCAAGAAACTAATCAGCTATCTTTGGATTCCTTGGTAAGCACCAGCCTATGACATACTTAAAAGGGTGTTCTACATTGACCTGCAAGGAAGAGCCCCTGCTCTCATTTCAACACACACACACACACACACACACACACACACAGAGCCACCTTGATGAGTCTCGGAGTAGGATTACGTGGGCTGGGGAGCTGGGGCTGGTGTATTGGAAAGAGCCCAGGATTCAGAGTCACAAGACTTAATTGCCAGCTCCAGTTTTACACCTTACTATCCAGGTGTCCTCGGGTAAGTCACTTTAACTCTGTGAGCCTCAGCCTTCTCACTTGCAAAATGAGAGTAATAATCCCTTCTCTACCTACTTCACAAAGTTACATGAAGCTCAAAGAAGATGTTGAGTCATTTTCAGTTGTGTCTGACTCTTGGTGACCCCATCTGGGCTTTTCTTGGCAAAGATGCCAGAATGATTTGCCCTTTCTTTCTCCAGCTCATTTTACAGAGGAAGAAATTGAGGCAAATGGTTAAGTGACTTTCCCAGGGTCCCAGATAGAAGGCCAAATTTGAACTCAGGAAGATAAGTCTTCCAGACTCCAGGCCCAGCACTCTGTCCATTGGGCCACCTAGCTGCCCCCTCAATAGGAAATAGGATAGAAAGGCAGTATGTAAGACGTAACACATAATACAAGTATAAAGGACGATGATTATGTACCCTTCTGCCTTCATACTTGGCTCATTTGACCGTATCTCTCCGTGGACATTTTGACTGAGATATTTCTTGAGGTCTATGGGTGGAAGCAAGTCTGTGCCTAGATTGCATCATATTATCTCATTTCTTGGCAAGGGCATATGTCAAACACTCCCTAGTCCAACCAGATCTGGATGTCTCAGAGAAGGTTATTGTATTCAATTGAGCAAATATCGAGATTCTGTTAAGCATGAAAAGAGTAAGAGCCCAGAGTAGGGAGATGAACCGTAGGGTTTGAGGAGCAGTAATGAGGTCGGTGTCACCGATTGCAGAGTCTAAGGTTATGAAGGGCTTTAAAGGCCGGAGCATTTTTTTTATATTTGATCCTAGAGGTGATAGGGAGCCACTGAGATTTAATGTGTTTGGGATAACACATTTAGACCTGCAGTTTAGGAAGATGCATTTGATAGACAGATGGACGATGGACTAGAGTGGGGAGAAACTTGAGGGAGGTAGAGAGACTGATAAATAGGCTATTGCAATGGCCTAGGAGTAAGTTGAAAAGGACATGCTCCAGTGTGGTAGCAGCAGGAGCTCACAGTCTAATGGGGAGATGACATGCGAACAATTATGTACAAACAAGCTATATACAGGATAAACAGGCAATAATCCATAGAGGAGAGATACTAGAATTTAGAGGAATTGGGAAAGGCTTCCCATAGAATGTGGCATTTTAGCTGGGACCTGAAGGAATCCAGGGAAGTCAGAGAAGGGGGCATATACAAGAGATGTTACAAGGACAGAAATGACGGGATTTGACAAATGATTGCATATGGCGGATGAGACAGAGAAAGAGAGGAGTCAAAGATGCCAGCCTGAGGGATTGGGAAAATGGACTCATAAGAAATAGTCATAAATAATAAGGAAGTTAGGGAGAGGGGAAGCTTTTTGATCATTTATAATGATTTTTTTCAGGCTTTTCAATCCATTGGAGTCGAGTTGTTTTGCTAAGAATTTGAAGATCCACCAATGATTCTATTTTACGTTTGCCTTTAGGACCTGGAACAGGGTGGAAGTAGGGATGTATTATAGACATTGGAGTCAGGAAGACCTGGGTTTAAATCCTATTCGCAATCCTTGCTATATAACCCTGATCAAATCCCCATATCGTTTCTGAGACTTAGTTTCCTTATCTGTAAAACTAAAAAGGTTGAACTAGATGGCCTCTGAGGTCTGTCCAACTTTAGATCCATGATCATATTATCCCCTATTTTTGGCCTGGAATTTCCCAGTGGATAGTCTTATTTTGAATGAGCAGCTGATTATTGATGATGACAAGGAGCTTACAAAATAAATGGTAGCCAACTGAGTAACATCTGTGCCTTTGTTATCACTATTGCTAATGCCTGGAATATCTCTTTCCCCCACCCCTCCTCTCAGCTTAAGTCTTAAACTTTCCTTCAAGGTTTAGCCTGAGACTCACCTTCCCTTACTAGCTTATAGTGTTTTCTTCATCTATTTAGAGTGGGAGACCAGCTAGTACAATCCCCTCAACCTGAAGAAGCTGAGGCCCAGACAGATGGAATAGTTTGCCTCAACTCACCGAGGAGGTATATAGTAAAAATAGGATTTGAACTCAGGTCCTCAAACTGCAAAAGGAGCATCCCATTGCTGCTTAGAACTGATTTTTTTTCTTCTGCTTGTCTGGCCTATAGCACTACACTATTCTGAATTGTTATTTACCTTGCCATCTTTATATCTCAGTACCTAATAGAGCTTTTTGGGTGAAGCTAGGTGGTGCAGTGGACAGAGTGCCGGGTCAGGAGCCAGGAAGACTCAACTTCTTAAGTTCAAATTTGGCCTCAGACACTTACTAGCTATGTGACCCTTTGCAAGTCATTTAACCCTGTTTGCCTCAGTTTCCTCATCTGTAAAATGAACTGCAGAAGGAAATTGCAAACCACTCTAATATCTTTGCCAAAAGAAAACTCAGACGGAATCATGAAGAGTCAGATGCAATGGAACAACAACAGCAACGGTTGAGAAGCGGCACGGTACAGAGAAAGAGCATTGGACTTAGTGTCAGAAGATCTGGGTCCAAGCTCTGACCTTTCCAATTAATAACTGTGACCTTGGGCAAGTCATTTACCATCTCCAAGCCTCAATTTCTTCATAGGTAAAATAGGAATAAAAATCCTATCTACCTATAGTACATGCCTCACGAGGTTGTAAGGATCGAATGGGAGATACATGTGAAAGCATGGTACAGAGAAATATTATTATTGTTGCTGGTGCATACGGAAAGAGCTCAGTAAATATTTGTCCGTGATGATGGCAACAGTGATGATAGTGATGATTCACTGCCTTTTACTCATGAGAGAAGACAACTGCAGGAAATCCTAACATCAATGTGGGAAACTCCTGTTTTGAAAATTGCCTCTCAGTTAGGACCACATACTATTTATGACTCAGTAGATAAATCTCAGGAAATTTTCTGAAGTATAAAGCAGTTGAATGACTTGGTCAGGTCATACAACTAGACCTGCTAGACCTTGAGGGCAGAGACTTTTTAACTTTTTCTTTGTGTTTTCAGTGCCTGGCCCATCATAGTGCTTAATAAATGTTTGTTGTTCAGTTGATTGTCAAAAGTAGGATTTGAATTTAGGTCTTCTAGCAGATGCCGTGTATAGAGTGCCAGGCCTTCCTGAGTTCTGATCCAGCCTCAGACACTTACTAGCTGTGTGACACTAAGTAAGTCACTTAACCCTATTTGCCTCAGTTTCTTCATCTGTAAAATGAGCTGGAGAAGGAAAGGCAGACCACTCCCATATCTTTGCCAAGAACACTCTAAATGGGGTCACAAAGAGTTGAACACAATTGAAATGACTGAATAACGACTTCCTGACTTCGAGTCTATCCCTTATGCTGTACTCCCCTGGGGCTCTAAGACACCAAATCTAAATTCCTTTGTTCAAGCGGTATTTCTTTTTATGAGTCAAAAAATTACTGCCCTAAACCAGTCAATGACTGCAGTTCTTTGTCTCAGACATTCTTGGTGCCAGTTGGTCTGAATTCTTCTCTGCCTTGTACATTCACCTGGTGGCCTTGACTCTCCAAGTGACCCAGACATTTGTTCCTCATGGAATCAATCCTGCTCCTTGACAAAGTGGTTGCTTTCTTTGCCAACAGCTGTGCTCCAGCAGGTGTTCCCAAGAGAGGCCATTTCCCATCTGTCTCCATTGCTATTGGATAACTGGGAATTTTTTATTTGATTGTCCATTTGTCCCTCTGTTGGTTCACTGCACAGAAGGCATTTGGAAATCTGGTATTCGGCCTTTCTCATTACAGAAAGAATGGCTTCACAGGACCAGTTTTCTAGCATCATGCCTTCAGTTCCCTCAGTTTTGGCTATGCTCCAGGCTTTCATTTGTCTTGCCACACAGCTATGAATAAATGTCAGTAACTGAACATATAAAGTAAACTATAAACTAAAGACAGACCCAGGTCTAGAACCCATAGCCATCAGAAAGGTTGGAGGGAATTATGGTTTTATAGATAGTCATAATATCATAGAATCTTCAAATCAAAAGAGTCCTCCTTAGACAAATGAGGAAACCAGGGCATGGAAAGCTTCAATGACTTGCCTAAGGTCATATTGCTACTTTAGTGGCAGAGTGAGGATTAAAATTCAAGTCTCCTGACTTCAGATCTAGTGCTCATTCCATTACACCATGCGTATCTTTATCCCGATGCATCTATAAGCTTTCTCCTTCTCTAAATGATACCTTCTTAATGTAAGCTACTCTTTCCTTTCTGAGTTGTGTTTTTTCAGTGAATATACGAGCAAAATGGCCCCACAATAGGAAAAAAGAGCCCTTAGCTCAGTGTTTCCCCCTTCATAATAAGACAGGAAGAATGTATTTAGTGAATAATATACTCGAGACTAAAAGGCAGATTATTCATTTAAAGGTGATTCCAACTCGATAAAAAACATGCTTGTCTAGTAAAATAGCTGTATGGATTGGGAACCTATGTTTTCATAATAAACCTTGAAAATTTGTCCACAGATAGCCAATGGGGATAGTGGATAAGAAGATTTATTTCTTAGGTTCTAGTGATGCGTAATGATAGGGGGATTCCCAGGTCATAAAAATGAGGAGAAAAAGTATGGCATAACTTTTCAAAGACTTGAATGAAATATGGAAAAATCAAGGATCTGAGTTCAAATCTTGCCCCTGATATTCTTGGCCTATGGAATCTTGGGCAAATCATTTAACCTTGTTGAGCAGTTATGTGACTTAAAGGCATAAATATCATTAATAAAAAGCAGTATGAAAAAAGAGAAAAAAAAGCAATATGAAGCCCTTGCTTATAACTGATAGGCTCCATTCCTAATTTTATTATGACTTAGTACTTTGTCACTGTTGAATCATTTCTGTCATGTCTGACTCTTTGTGACCCCATTTGGGATTTTCTTGGCAAAGATACTGGAGTGGTTTGCTATTTCCTTCTCCAGCTCATTTTAGAGATGCGGAAACTGAGGCAGAGTTAAATTACTTGCCCAAGGTCACAAAGCTAACAAGTGTCTAAGGCCAGCTTTGAACTCAGGAAGATGAATCTTCCTGACTCCAGGCCCAGCACTGTATTCATTGCACCACCTAGCTGCCCTAATTTAATACTGGCGCATACTAAAAGTGGACATATCTGTAGTGCATTTCATGGGCACTTGTGAATTGACCACTTCAGTGGTCAATATCATCTACACTGAAGCATTTCCAGTAGGTGGGATATTGATATTTCTTATTTTATCTGGCATATTTTTCCTTCATGCAATATTAGAAAAAGAAGAAGCATTGCACCCTTCCCTTCCATGACCAGCTGATCATCACTATGGTCTCATATAGAGATGGTTTGTAGAAATATAAAATAGATTGTAGAATCATAGAAGCAGTTTTACCTTAATGGCTAGAGCGGTAACCTGATCAGGGGTATCTCCAGAGCATTTGTGCTGACAAAGAAGCATTAAACAAATGGCTATCATGTAGATTTATTTGTAGAAATAGATTGGTTTGTGTTGGTGATTTAGCTCTAGGCCATTGCCACCAGAAATCACATAAAGGATTATCTTTAATAAGTTTGTACTTGGTGACCAATGCAGATTATGGAAGGGGATTTGCATCAAGCTAAGATCATTGCACAAGCTAATAAGGGCTGGGCTCTCATTAGCCAATTCCCCATTACAGCAGAAAGTATAAGACATCAGCACAGGCTGAAAAACTTAAAAACCTGCGTAATACATCCATTGCCTAGAGTCACACATCATTAAAATGTCCATTGAAAAAGACTGAGTTGTCATATGCCATAATTTGTTCAGCCATTTCCCACTTTATGGGCACTTACTTAATTTCTAGGTCTTTGCCCCTACAAACTTAGCTGCTGACAATATTTTTGTACACATGAGTCCTTTTCTCTTCTTTCCTTTTTTGCCTTTTTGGAATATAATCTTAAGAATGGTAGTCCACAGTCAAAGGACATGCAGAATTCAGTAATGTTCGGACCACAGTTCCAAAGTGCTTTTAAGAATGACTGGATCAGTTCATGGCTCCACCACTAGTGCATCAATGTGCCTATTTTCCCATGACTCCTTCAACATGTTTTTTTCTCTTTTTTTGGTCAACTTTGCCAATTTTATGGATCTAAGGTAGAATCTCAGAGTTGCTTCAATTAGCATTTCTCTGATTATTAGTAACTTGGAGCATTTTTTATATCATTATTGATAGTTTAGATTTCTTCCTTTGAGAACTGCCTGTTCATATTGTTAGATCATTTGTCATTTGGGGAATGGCTTTTATCCTTATAAATTTCAATCAATTCTTATATATTTTGGAAATGAGACTTTTTTCAGAGAAATTTTTTTGCAAAGATTTTTCCCCCAGTTAACTATTTTACTTCTAATAGTGACACTGATTTTGTTTGTGCAAAACCTTTTTTATTTTATTTAATCAGAATTGTTTATTTCTTTTGTGATCTTCTCTATACCTTATTTGACCATGATTTCTTTCCCTATTGTTAGACCTATAGGGTAATTTCTTCCTTTTCCTTCTTACTTGTTTATGATATAACCTTTTATATTTATGTCATATATCTATTTTACATCAACTCTTTTTGTAGTGGTAAAGAACTAGAAATGAAGATGTCCATGATTTGGGGAATGGCTGAACAAATTATGGTATATAAATGAAATAGAACACCATTGTGCTATAAGAAATTAAAAAAGAAATAGTTCCATTTTTAAAAATTATTTTTATTTTTTAAATAGTATTTTATTTTTCCCCAATTACATATCAAGAAAAAATTTTAGCATTCATTTTCACAAGATTTTGAGTTCCCAATTTTTCTTCCTCCTTCCTTCTAAAAATGATAGGCAGTTTGATGTAGTTTATATATGTGCTGTCATGGAAAAATATTTCTATATTCTTCACAGTTGTGGAAGAAGAAGCAGATCAAAAGGAAATAAAACCATGAAGAGGAATAAAATAAGTGAAAAAATATGCTTCAATCTGCATTCTGAGGCCATCAGGTCTTTATCTGGATAAGGATCACATTTTGCTTCATAAGTCCTTTGTACTTGTCTTGAATCGTTGTGTTGTGGAGAAGAGCTGAAACATTTATAGTTGATCATCACATGATGTGACTAATAACTGTGTTTTCCTGGTTCTGCTCATTTCCCTTTGCATCAGTTCACACAAGAAAAAGGGATAGTTTCAGAGTTACCTGGCAAGACATATATAAATTGATGTGAAGAGAGGTGAGTAGAGCCAGGAGGAAAATTTATACAATAACAATATTGTAAAATGCAAAATTTTTAAAGACTTAGGAACTCTGATCAATATGATGACCAACCACTATTCCAAAATATTAATGAAGAAAAATGTTACTCTCTTTCTAGAAAAAGGTGGCAGATTTAATATGCATAATGAGACATAGTTTTGGACATGGCCAATGTTAAAATGTTTTACTTGACAACGCTCATTCATTACAAGGGTTATTTTTTCTTTATCCTAGTGAAAGGGGGAAGGGAGAGAAAATAAATGCTTATTATATGAAAAAAATCAATTAAAATGTTTCTAAAAAGAAAAAGATGGAGAAGATGAGAATTATGTAGCACCATTTAACTTCCTCCCCAACTCTCCTCAGGCAGAGAAAGTCTCCAGGGTGCTACAATGAGATTATTATTATTATCAATAATAATAATAATAATATCAGATCATTTTTCTACTAGTACATGAAGTTCTTGAAGCTTTTCAAACTCCGGAGACAGGAAACATAATACATTCTGAAACTCTGTAGTTCTCCCTTTTCAAGAATGGATAAAATCACAGAGAATCATGTCTATGTAATCAAAGGAACTAACCCATCTTTTGCATTCCATGTATATTGTGAACATAAGCCATATTGGACATGGTTAATGCTTAGTTTCCATCTGGCATTTTTTCATAAGTATGCAAAATTGGTGTGTCAGCAGCAAATGGCTGTGCTAAATGTTCATAGATTTTCCCTTCTGCCTATTTATCAGAATAACAAGGCTGAGCATCCCACAGTTTTAGGGTCTGTGGAAATTCATAAGATGTTAGACTGTCTTCCCTTGATCTATTGCATAAGAGAACAACTCCAGGCTGAAAAGAAGAAATTTTGATGTTTATGCTTACTCTTGGTTATCTTGCTGTGAAAAATCTAAGAGATGAAGAAATAAGAGATGCAAATCTTGATCAATAACATTCACCCTTCAGCTTTCTTACCCAAAGTCACCCCATTCATAGCTAGAGTTGCTATTACCTACGAAAATGTAATCTACATTACGGCAGAGAGACTTGGGGATTTGGGGAAGGGACTAATCTTGAGTTCCAAGCAGGAAAACTTCTACTTTGGAGTCAAGGTCAGCTTCTCTCTTTATGCCCCAAGATAGGTGACATTTACAAGGCTTTTTTTTTTTCAGAGAAACCATTTTAATTGGGACCATTTCCTCACTTCAAAAGGATTCTGATTCTTTCCCAACTACCTACTCCAACATAATCACTTTGATTCTTCTCCCCTTCTAAAATAATTATTTAAAACAGTTGTTGATCAGATAGCTTTTTTCTTTCTTATTTGGAAATTAATTAATTTGGAATAATGGAAAATACTAAGTAAAAGGAAATGTGGGATTTTTCTTATATTCAATTCTGTCATCTTCCAGGAGCCAGGCCTTGGGTAAGTTGCCTCACCTAGGCATGCCTCAGTTTACTCATCTATGAAATGGAGAAACTAATCTCTACCTATTTCACAAAACAATTGTGGAGATTAAATGAGATTGTAGGTATGAAATCATTTTATGCGCCAGAGAACACAGAATTAAAGAACTTTACAAGTCCTAACATCTCTTCCCAGGGCATTATTATAATTCCATGTGGTTAGGTCCTACCTCAAACATCTAATGGCTGTGTGACTCTGGCTAAGTCATTTACAGTAACCTTTCAATGACCCAAACAGCTCTCTAAAGCTAGAAGTTATGGCAGATCTGCATTGGTTCTTGTACTTGTACCAATGAAATCATGGGATTTCTGTACAAAAATAGATGCATATATGTGTGTACGCATATACACATCAGTGTATGTGCATATATATGTAGTTTAGGCATGGGGCCCAGGAACATTGATTTCCACCAATGAGGAGAAAGTCCCATACCAATGGACTTTGGAACTCAGGCCACATTCTAGAACAGACCTCAGAGGTCAAGTCCTTCCTTTCATAGATAGCAACACTGAAGACTTGCTTGCCCAATGTCACCTAGTTAGTAAGTAAGCAGAAGAGGGAAGATTTGAACCCAGGTCCTTTAATTTCAAAGCTCTTTCTATTGTTTCATGCTGTTTCCATGTCTTTCTGCAAACCCTTGACAAAAAATTCAACCAACATGCTAAAGGTCTTCCTCTAAGTCTTTTTACATTTCCTGGGTACCAATGGAATACTCAGGCTGTCTATATGTTATTTATTAGTTATACCACATGAGCATCTCATCTCCCTTTTGATAAATGAATAAATAAATGATTAAATGAATAAAAAAAGCACTAAGTGCTTAATATGTGTCAAGCACTGTATTAAGTGATGGGGATACAGATAGAAAATCAAGACAGTCTTTGCTCTCAAGGTGGTCACTATACAACTGGGGAGAGAAAACAGATAAAGGAGGATTCACCTTCAGCATAGCTAGAAAAGGCCCAGTGGTCTTTAGGTTATAGTAGCAAGGTAGATAGAAAGATCCAAGAGTCTTTAGGAGATTTTGGCAGGTCAGATAACAATGCCTGAGGATAGAGAGACTATAATGGCCAGGAAGGTGTTAAAATCCAATGGCCTTTACCCAAAGGGTTGTATTTGGCAACCACAACTCAACCAAGTACTTCTCCTTATATCCAGGAAGGTTGGAGGTGAATTCTACATTCCCTCAAATGTGTGTGGGGATGGCAGGTCATTATCTAACCTAGAGAGGGAAAAGGGAAATTGGTATTAAAGCTAGGGAGAAGGGCTCCTGTAGCAAATATCCCTCCTGAAATCTGAACAAAGGGAGGAGGTAGAAGGGTGAATGGAGGGAGGGGAAAGGAAAGGGTTTTCTGCAGTGCCTGCTCTAGTATGGATCATAGGTTTCCTCTCTGATATACCTGGAATTAGGTTGCCTCCATAATTATTACACCTATATTATTAAATTGTAATTTATTATACCAATATTATTAAATTGCAATTATTGTATTATACTGTATTATTACACGTCAGTACTATACTTGGAATTATGTTACAACTGCATTGTGTCTTTCCATTAGCCTTTAGGTCATGGAGAGTTTGGTATTCTAAGATTCACCTAACCATACAGCATCTCTGGGAGAACATTTGTTTCTACGCTGGGGAGAGCATCTAGAGATCATTATAAGCACAAGTGATTTCCCATATGCAATCTAACCTGTTCTCTCTGCAGAGCTCCTTAAATTAATTAATAGAAATCCTTCAAGTAGATAAGCAGAAATCTAGTTTGATTCCTTACCTCTGACTTCCTTGTCTCTCCCAAACAAATCATCTCTTTCATGACCTCTGTGAATAGTAAAGGCAACAGAAAGGTAGAGGGAATAAAATGCATATAGTATATATACACACACACGGATAGTAATGACCTATTAATTGCATCTACACACCTTCCCTTGGAGTAATTTTTAAATAAGTGTATGTATGTGACATGTGGTATTTTATATGTGCCGAATATATTATTATTGCAATTGGGGTGGAGTTAGGAAGCAGAAGAGGCAAGGATGGACAGCACGTTAATATTTGTGCAGCTTGTCAGTGACAGGTAGTATATAACTGGGAGTCTCACATTTAGATGGCCTACAGAAAATATTTCAATATTTTGTCTATGATTGACACAGACATTTTCTCTTCTTCACTGGAAGCAATGAATATGCAACTGGATGCCAAACTCATCAAACTACACTTTTTTGTTATTGTTGTTTTGTTTTGTTTTAAAGGAACACCCCTGTGGACAATGCCTATTCTGAAAAGGAAGAACATTCATTATCAATGCAGATAAGTTAATGAAACCGTATTTTTACCAAGTTCAATGTAAGTTTATGTGGCCGTGATGCTGTGTAAAATGCCAAAACATGGAACTCATTCAACAAACACTGCTTTCATGTGCCAAAGCGCAGTAAATGTTTAATAAGTGTTTGTTGACTGACATGTCTAGAAGGATGGTGGCAACCATGAGAACAATAGGGAAGTTCAGAAGAAAAAATGGATTTGGGGGAAAAGATAACAAGTTCTGTTTTAGTTATGTTGAATTTGAAACGTATGCAGAATATCCCCTTCAGAAAGTCCAATAAGCAGCTGCTGATGTGGGCCTGGTGCTCAGGAGAAAGCCAAAGGAGTTTGGTAGAAGGAAAATCAAGACAGAATAGTCACAAAATTCCAGAGAGAAAGGACTGACTGTGCAGGAGGAGAAGATGTTCACCAAAAATGCTGCAGAGAGGTCTAGAAGAGCGAGGATTGGGAAAAGTCCTATTTGTCAGCTAAGAGATCACTGGTAGCTTTGGACAGTGTTTAGAAGAGAATGAGAGGAAGGAGAGTGAGTCAACAATTTTTTCCAAGAAGTTTAGATGAGAAAGGGAAGGGAATTATAAGACAATAGTTAGTGGGGATAGTGGAATCCAATGAGGAGGTTTTTTTTTAAAGATACAGAGATCTGGGCATGTTTACCGGCAGCAAGGAAGGAGCGAGTAGATAAGGAAAGATTAAAGGGAGAATCAAGATGATGGTATGGAGCAATCTGCTAGAGAAGAAGGATGGAGATGAGATCAAGGGTACATATAGGCCTTAGAAAGTGCATTGGAAACGGGCTGGCCTTGTAAAGCAGATGAGCTACCTCTTCAGAGACTGCAATGAAGGAAGCTATGATAGCGGATGATGTCAGAAGGATGTGAGATGAGGAAGAAAGAAGAGCTAGAGAATGGTCTCAACTTTTTTTCATTCAAGTACAGAGTGAAGTCCTCAACTGAGTTGAGGGAGGGGGTGCTGTGGGTGTCTTGTGCAAAGAAAAGAAGTTTTGGAAGAACCACTGAAGTGAGTGAGATAGGGAATCACTTATAAAGGAGTAGAAGGAAAGCCTTGCTGCAGGGAGGGCCAAGCTGAGATTTGCTAACAGAAAGCTAGGTGGTGCTGTGGATAGAGGGCCCACCTTGGAGTCAGGAAGACTCACCTTCCTGAGTTCAAATCTAGCCTTAGACATTTACTAGCCCTGAGACCCTGCACAAGTCACTTAACCCTGTTTGCCTCAGTTTCCTTATCTGTAAAATGAGTCAGAGAAGGAAATGGGAAACCACTGCCAAGAAAACCCTAAAAGGTGTTACAAAGAGTCAGATGCAACTGAAAACAACTGAATAACAATAATAAGAAGGACGGCCTTGCTGCAGGGAGGTCCCAGTTGAGATTTGCTAACAGAAATTTGTAGTGGTCCCAGTCAATGTGATTTTGTGATTTTTTTTCGCCACTTTATTGGAATAGTTTTGGATTAGGAACAAAAGAACATATGTTAGGTATAATACAGGGTTAGGGTTTAGTAAGGTGTGATTGACTTTAGGACAAGGAAAGAGGAATTAAAGAATATAGGAGAGTCTATCATTGAATCAAGGGATTGAGTTTGGGAAGGGAAGAAAGTATAGAAACAGAGGAAATCGTTATCCACCAAGACCTCACATTAGGAGCGGCCTCACGCTCCATGAGGAGAAAGGCTTATACACCAACAGTACACTAGTAAGAGTTAAAGCTCTGTCACAAATTGTTCCCATGCAATTCATTAAAAAATAATTGATGCACGTTGGTATCCATCTTGGCACATAATTTCCATGGTGCTCATTTAATTCCAAAATGTACAGTCACCTTCCCAGCTCCTTTTCATGTTCCTGTAGTACTTCTGTTCCCCGGCTTTGCCAACAGGCCCCTGCTATCTCAGCCTGTTCCCTTTCCTGCTACCCTTAGCCTCCAATGCAACCCTGGCTGGATTATGCCATACGGCCCATGAGGAATGCTGTATTCATGCAGCAGCTAATCAGCATGTCCACACAGGAAAAGTATGAATAGCCCTTGTGATTTAAATCCCATCTGCATCCACTTTGCGTATTTTTATTTATGTTGCCAAGCTGTTTGCTCAACAGTGGCCTGTGGCAGAGATCTGTAGCTCAACTTACATATGGTGAAAAAAAAAAGAGAAAGAAAAAATATCTTCATTTCATCTCTTTTAAGGGAAGCTGCTGCCTTGTAAATGTTATGTTTCTCCTCATCATCAATGCAGAATTCCCATGGGACTTTCTGATAACATACACGCACATTCTTCCATATTGTTGCAGCATGAGAGTTTTGGCAAAGTGCAAAACTTTTTAGGTTTGCAAAGTGCTTCAAATATCGATACTCGTAACAGCCCCGTAACACAGGTAAAATTATTGTACCTCTTTTACAGATGAGGAAACTGAGGTTGAGAGAGGGTAAGTGACTTTCTGAGGGTCCCACTCTAATATCTGAGGAAGCATGTGAACCCAAATAGGATCATAGATTTAGAGCCGGAAGAAACCTTACAGATCATTTTGTCCAACCCCTTCATTTCACATCAAGATTGAGTGATTTTTCTCAAGGACACAAAGGTAGTAGAGACAGACTATAACCCCATCCCTATTAATGTCAAAGGCATCACCATCCTCCCAATCACCCAGTCTTATGACCTCATTGTCATACTTGTCACTTTTACTCGTCCCACACATACCAAATTCTGTTTCTGCTGCCATAACATGGCTCTTACACATCCTCTCCTCCACCCTAACACAGGTGCTTTGAGAGTACTAGAGAGTACAGGCCTCCATCACATCTCACCTGGATTTTTGTCATAACCTCCTAATTGGTCCACTTGCCTCAAGTCTCTCTGTACTCCATTCCATTCTCCACTCAGCTACCAAGGTGGTTCTTCTAACATGCATGCCTCACCATGTCATTTAAAATGCCCCCGTCTCTTGTCTCAAGTAATAAACTCTTCTGTTTGACTTTCAAAGCTCTTCACCACCTACCCCTTTCCAGCGTTTCCAATCTTCCTATGCCTTAATCTCCTCCATGTTCTCTACAGGAAAGCTATACAGGCCTATTTGTTGTTCTTCACACCTAAGAATCTCTTGACTCTATTTTCACTGGTTGTCTCCCATGCTTGGAATGTACTGCCCTCTCACCTCCACCTCTTAACTTCCCTGTATTTCTTCAATTTCCACCTTCGGGGGGGAGGACTTTCCTGGTCTTCCTACTGCTAATGCCTGAGATTACTTTCTTTTCTTTGGAGGCAATTGGGACCAAGTGACTTGCCCAGGGTCACACAGCTAGTAAGTGTCTGAGTTCGGATTTGAACTCAGGTCCCCCTAACTCCAGGGCCAGTGCTCTATCTACTCTGCCACCTAGCTGTCTCTCGAGCTTACTTTCCATTTACATTGTACATATATAGCTTGGATTTGCTTTTCCTCTCCTAGAGGGCAGTGATTGTGTTTTTGCCTTTTTTTTTTTTTTGGTATCCCCTGCACTTAGCATAGTGCCTGGCACAAAATAAAGGACTTCATGGCTTGATAAATGCTTGTTGACTGGCTTGCTGACTCTCTCATCCCCTGGCAATTTCTTGCTGACAAATCTCATAAATGAAAGACACTCTGATGTAAGAAGTACTGAACAAAAAGCCTAAAGGATATATTAACCTGGCTCAGTTTCTTCATCTATAAAACGAGCCTGAAAATGAAATGGCAAAACACTCCAGTATCTTTGCCAAGAAAACTCGAAATGGGGTCACAAAGAGTCAGACACAACTGAAAAATGACTGAAATATCCAGTCCTCTTATAGGTGCAGCTGGGTGGTACAGTGGATAGAGTGCCAGGCCTGGAGTCAGAAAGAACTGAGTTGAAATCCAGTCTCAGACACTTACTAACTGCGTGACCTGGGCAAGTCACTTAACTCTGCTAGCCTCAGTTTCCTTAGGTATAAAATGAGCTGGAGAAGGAAACAGCAAAACCCTCTAGTATCTTTGTCAAGAAAACCCCAAATGGGGTCACAAAGAGTCAGACACAACTGAAACACCTGAACACATACATTAACCTGTTTATTGTACTTGTAGCATGCTTTTAAGTCTGGAAACTTGTTTGGGAGAATAAAGAGTTAAATCATAAATTTAAATCCTCTGCTTCCAATTGCAGGGCTCTTTCATGTCACAATTTTTTTTCCCTATCATCTAGGGTTTTCATCCTGATCGATACCCACTTTTTCATGCTGTACCCAATACCTATATGACCATGGGAAAATCCCTTCACCCCTCAATGCTCTCAGGAAACTCTCTAAGACTGTAATAATAGTGGCTAATATTTATGTAGCACTCTATGTCTGCAAAGCATTTTAAATCCTCACACCAACCCTCTGAGGTACACGCTATTATTATCCCCATTTTATAGATGAGGAAACTGAGGCTAAGAGAGGTTAAGTAGACTGTCCAAGATCACCCAACTCTTAAGTGTCTGAGCAGGATTTGAACTCAGAATTTCTTGACTCTAGGGTCAGCACTCTATATACTAGGTAACCTAGCAACCCATACAGTTATAGCTAGTGTTTATATAGCAATTTGAAGTTTGCAAAGCATTTTACTCATTTTTTTCATTTAATTCAAATAGATGCAGGAGATGCTGAACTGCGTCACTGAATGGATTTTCCACACTGAGACTGCCCCACACCAATGAATTGCAGATGTAGATGAAAAAGGGGGAAAAAAATCATTACCCCGATAACATCATAGAGTTGAGCATTCAACCCTCTGTGAGAAGTCACTGAATTGGGTTACACATTCTCAGAGCTCTGGTTTCTTTTCTATGATCATTTCAAACTCAGAAGATCTCATTCTATTCAAAAGCAAACACCCTCAAAACCAACCCTATGACTAACCAAGTTACCTGGACTTCTCGGTTGTATTGATAACCACATCTGTCTGTCAGCTCTAAAAACTAGTCATTGAGGTAACAAATGGACTACTTTAAGCCAGGAGAAGAAAGTGGTCAGACTAATTAGATTGTATTCCTGGGGATGAATCATCTACTTCGTGGGTGTGAGAACCCTTAGAATTGGTTCATTAGGTCAAACCTGAACAGTCTATCTTGGACACCTTAATAACTATCGAATTGTTGGCTTCATGTGTGTATATGTTTTGTAATTTAACTTCATGACTTATTGTTGGGTAGCAACACGATGGGTGTTGTAATAGCACTGTATACCATGGTCCCCCACCACATAGGGTAGGCTAGTTTTTTCTCTAAGAGCCAAGGAAGCCATCCCAAGGCTTGATTGGCCTAGGGAGCTAAGGCTGGAGCCATTTTTGTGGTTTCTTGGGCCCCCTAACAGTAAGAAAGAGACCAGCTCATGAGGACACAATGCCCTGCAGACATAGCAGATGTCCAGTAGCTCTTCCAGTCACCACATCCTGCTCTTTGCATGAAACACATTTCTGTATGGAGATAAGGGGACACTTGTTTATCTCTGAGCCAATGTTACATCCTTATTTCATGTCCTTTCTATGCTACAGTAAAGTTCCATTTCAGTCTTTGTATTACCAGCATCTAGCACAGTGGCCAATGACATTCTTATAAATGTCTACTGAATGGATAGATGAATGAATGAACAAAACATTCAGGCATCTGATCAGAAGAAAGAAGAGAGGAGAATAAGAGAGACATTGTGGGTGTACCACAACATAAATGGGGAATAGAAGGAAAGCTATACAGGCCTGATGACTGCTAGATTCCCTTAACATATTAGACCATGAGCAGGGAACCTGTGGCCTGTAGGCCACATGTGGCCTTCTAGGTCCTCAAGTGCAGCCATTCGACTGAATCCAAACTTCACAGATCAAGGCTCCCCACCCCTGTATTAGACATATAAAGAATATTGAATGGAATGGAATGTGTTGCCACATACATGCGAAAGCTTCACACAACGATTCATACAAACAAACCAATAGCAATATAGCGACCACCAATGATTCCAACAACATCCTGAGCCCTTGTTCCAACTGTGCCCCTTGGGTGCTTCATTTTCTCATGCATAGACTACACAGAGGGATTCAGAAATGTGCACATCGCATCTACAACATCTAACAGGGCCCTCCCATTCCAGGATCACAGAATCTCAGATTTAGAAAGGACCACAAAAGTGAAGTCAAGTCGACAATCATTTAATAAGCACTTATTGCTCATTAGCACTGTACCAAGCGCTGGGAATATAAATACAAACATAAAAGAAAGACAGTTCCTGTCTTCAAAAAGCTTTTGTTCACACATAAAAGGGAGCTGAAAAGTGGGGTGGGGAAAGAGGAGAAGTCTGAAGTACCAGGAGTAGAGCCAGGAAAGCAGTTAGCTTGGTGCACCTATGCACTTCCTCAGAATGGAGGTTCCAGAAGGGATTCACCCATCAGAAAGGGAGGACTGGAAGGGCAGAGAATTCTTCCAGGGTGAGAATGCTGCTGTGGCATGAAAGAGGAGTCTAGAGAATTATCTACTAGTGCAACAAGCCATGCCTAAGTGAGA